>NW_007169909.1:0-827 GCF_000164805.1 Carlito syrichta
AGGATATAACATCAAGTGTGTACATATGAATAGTAACCAGTGTATTATAAGACAACAGAATTTTCAATATTAGGAAGTGACAGTCTAAAATAAAATCTTATTATATCCTATGAAAAATGCACAGCAGAATTATTTTATATCTCTTTTTCTTTCTAAACTGTTTTTCTTCTTAAGATTTTTTAGCTGTTATTTCCTGGTAAATTGATTGATTAGCTTTTGTTCCAGTATGTAGTTTCATTTGGGGTTATGATTAGACGTTATAACTGTGATAATAGTTGTATTATGTTGCTTTTGGTCAAGCAGAACGTTCTTGGTTTTTGTACGTGCAGTAACTTTCAGCTTGCTTCAGTCCCCGGCTGTCGTTATGGCAACTGTGCAGTTCATTGTTTTAAGTGGCATGGCAGGTTT
This sequence comes from Carlito syrichta, assembly GCF_000164805.1. NCBI lineage: Eukaryota > Metazoa > Chordata > Mammalia > Primates > Tarsiidae > Carlito > Carlito syrichta. The sequence continues at coordinate 409 of NW_007169909.1, forward strand.
TGAGACGTAGGTAGTTTCCATGTAATAGGCAATCAGATTTAGGTTTTAGGTTAAAATGTCATTGAATTAAGTTTTATAGAACATAGAGTAAGTTCATAATTTTTATACTTATTAGTACTAATGATAAGGTTTGTAATAGATTATAGTAGGATAATAGTTGTATTAGAATTTGGACATGATATTATAAGATAAGTAATTAATAAAGTATAAAAGACAATAGTTTAGATATTTGAGATTTATAGAAGTTGTGATAAAATTTTAGGTTAAGGATAAGTTCATAGGTAATTAATATACAATCATAGGGCAGTATAGAAATGTAGTAGGTTATAAGAATTATAAAATAAATAGTATAAAATTAAGTAATAAAATTAAGTCATTTAAGTAAACTTATAGATTATAGTATAGTGTTAAGTTAATAA
>NW_007169910.1:0-1163 GCF_000164805.1 Carlito syrichta
CATAAAGGTGGTATTTGATGGAAAGAGAATACAATTTTATTATCTCAAACCTAGACACTTGGGCTATATAGGTTCTTGATAAAAGTCAATTTCCTATCCTCTGGGTAAATAGAGACTTTCTTATCTCAAAATTATTAGAGACTCTTGAGGGCAAAGTTATAGACAGAATAAGGGAAAAAGAGAATTCCAGATAAATACAGGGACATGGGCCATCCGGTTGACATAATAATAACACCCACAGCAATAGTGTGCTTGCTGTATGCCAGGCACTTTGCTAAGCACTTTTATTATGGTATCTCATTATATAACAGCCTGTAAGGTCATTAATATTATATGTATTATACTAGGAAAGGAAACCAGGATATTAGGAAGGTAAAGAAAATTGCCTAAAATTACACAGGTAGTCAGTGGTAGACTAAGATTGAAATTTCAACGTGTTTCAGTGGTGCAAATACCATTCTTTTAACTATTAAATCATTACATCTTTGAGATTATACTGTGCTACCTGGTTTAACAAAAATTAGCAAAGGACCCTTGGCCTCACTCTGTTGCCACCACATTTGTTCCCATGAAGATTTTTCTTCTTCTGTATTCCTCTGCAAAATATTGTATGTTTTGGCAATTTCTCTCCCTTACTTTTCTGTTTCTGAATTTGGTTAAATATTAGGGTACAATAGACTGGGGTGAAATAATCTTTTTTTCCTGTATAGTCTCTCTCTCTCTCGCTCTCTCTCTAACACATACACACACTCACACACACAATCACATTTTCTCAGTTTTTAACAATTTAAAAAAGAAGTATGCATGCATGTTAATCACAGACATTAATAATAGATGTTTAGGTAGATTTAAATAAGAACATTCCATATCTCTATTATATTATAGAAGTCCTGGTAGAAATAGTGTGTATGTGTGTGTGTGTGTGTGTGTGTGTGTGTGTGTGTGTGTATTATAGTGTATGTGTATGTATGTGTTTGGGTGAAATATATATATTTTTATTCCTTTTAGAGAGATAATTAGAATTTTCTCTCCTCTCCTGCTATCTGCTGCACTCCATTCCATGTAACATCTCACATAGAAGCCACATAGACAGTCAGACAATGCCTATCCCAAATTGATCCTAAGTAGGTGAAAGACTTAACACAGCTTTCAAATTTCCCTCA
>NW_007169911.1:0-1100 GCF_000164805.1 Carlito syrichta
CCAAGTATAGCTATACTGCTCATTTTGTTTTCTATGTGTGAAATGTATGTTTTCTAATCTTTATTTTTAAAGTGTCTCTTTACAGGTGAAGTGAGTTTCATGTAGGATCTTACGGTCAAGTTTTTTTATTATCATTGTTGTTGTTATATTATTATTATTATCCATTTCACTAGCCGATATATTTTGACTGGGAAATTTAAATCACTTGCATTCAAAATCATTAGAGATAGATGTGAATCTGCCCCTATCATTTTGTTAATAGTTTTCTGATTGCTTTCTTTTGTGCCATTCTTCCTCTCTTATTGCATATATTTGCAATTTGTGTGACTTTCTGTAATAATCTTTTTTATTTCTTTTTTCTTTCTCATTTGAGTGTCTACTTTCCCAGTGAGTTTTATATTTTAGTAAGTTTCATGATGGCAAATATAAACCTTTTGCTAAAACTCTCTTAAAAATGTTTGTAGAGCCAGTCTAGTGATGATAAATTCTCTGAGATTTTGCTTGCCTGAGAATCTTTCTTCTTCATTTCTGAAAGAGAGTCTTGCTGAAAAGCAAATATTATTAGAGGTAAGGAAGTATAGACCCCAATACAATAACTGTTTCAACACCATACTTTCACCCTTGGACAGATCATCTAGACAGAAAACTAACAAAGACATATTGGATACACTAGAAACCTAGCACCTGACAGTACTCACAAGAATTAATCTCAGGTACTAGGAATAAGTTTTCTAGGTTTTGGAAAACACTTGCCATCAATAGGGATAAGTTTTCTTCATAAAAAGGGCCCATCCTAGCTTCAATTATTTCAAAGATTTACCTTAAACCATATCAGCTTTATGCTGGCCATTGTCTGCAATAGAAGACAATGACCTTTTAACAGCTAAGATACAAGTAGTGATAAACATTGGATTTTTATTTGTTTCCTGGGGGAAAAAATATCTAGCTACTAGAACTAGAGCTAATGTTCATAATAAGTCCATTGTTCTGGCTCTGGTGTACTTTTCAGATCCTGTATTGCATGAAACTCTCCCAGAATCTGATCATGATTTTCCCAGATGGGTATGACCTCAATTTACCTGGATTATTGACCAACCCCA
>NW_007169912.1:0-868 GCF_000164805.1 Carlito syrichta
CCAGCTTGTTAGTTAGGTAGCTGGGTAGTTAAGTCAGCTGGCAAGCCAGCAGACTATGTAGGTAGCTAGCTAGTAAGTCAGCTGGCTATCCAGCTGGCTAGCGAGGTAGCTAGGCAGTTAGGTCAGCCAGCTAAAAAGCTAGCTAGCTAGTTAAGTCACCTAGCTAAGTCAGCTGGCTAGACAGTTGGTTACTTATGTAGTGAGATAGTAAGGTCAGCTGTCTAGTTGATTAAGTTAGCTAGTTAAGTCAGCTGGATAGCCAGCTATTTAGCTGGGTAGAGAGCTTGTTAAGTCAGCTGTCTAGCAAACTGACTAACTAGTTACGTCAGCTAGTTGAGTCAGATGGCTACCCAGCTGGCTAGCTGGTTAAGTCAACTAGTTAAGTCAGCTGGCTTGCCATCTGGCTAATTCGGTAGCAAGCTAGTTAAGTCAGCTGGTTTGCCAGCTAGCTAGTTAGTTGGGTCAGGTAGTTAATTCAGCTGTCTTCTCAGCTGTCTAGCTAGGTAGCTAGCTAGTTTAGTCAGCTGGCTAGCCAGTTGGTTAGCTGGTGAAGTCAGCTAGTTAATTCAGCTGGCCACCCAGCTGGCTAGCTAGTTAGATCAGCTAGTTAAGTCAGTTGGTCAGCAAGCTGGCTAGCTAGATTACTAGCTAGATAAGTCAGCTAGTAAAGTCAGCTGGCTATCTAGGTAGCTAGCTAGTTAAGTCAGCTAGTTAAATCAGTGGGCTAGCGAGTTAAGTCAGTTAGTTTAGTCAGCTGTCTAGCCAGCTGTCTATCATGGTTGATATCTAGTTAAGTCCGCTGGCTAGCCAGCTGGCTAGCTAGTTGTTACCTAGTTAAGTCAGTTGGATATACAGCTCACTAGCTAGT
>NW_007169913.1:0-1334 GCF_000164805.1 Carlito syrichta
AGTCACTTCAGTAGGTCAAATCTAGGTCAAAAGGTGAAAAAGGTCAAAGAAACTAAGACTCATTGCTCCATGAAAAGCTATAAACTCATGACTGTAAACTGCAACCTAAGGCTCTAGATATTTTGCTTCTGGAATTGACTTAGCCAACCCCATAGTATTTATGACTACATATTGTATTGTTTCAGGGATTTTAGTATTTGAAACCCCAAACAAGATTGCTAAGTCAGTTATTGTAGAAGTACAAAGAGAATATCCTTCAACTTATAAAAGTTATGAAGAGAAATCATAGACTCTGAAGGAAATATGATTTGTATCCTAGTGATTGGAGTGTTATGACTATTTCACAGGGTTCACAACAGGAAGAATTTTTTTTTTTTTTTTTTTTTTGAGTTGGAGTCTCACTCTGTCGCCCAGACTGGAGTGCAGTGGCCGCTCCCGGCCACCGCAGCCTCGACCTGCTGGGCTCCGGTGATCCTTCCGCCTCAGCCTTCCGAGTAGCCGGAATTACAGGCATGCGCTACCACGCCCGGCTGATTTTTTGATTTATTGTAGAGATGAGGTCTCGCTGCCCAGGCGGGTCTCGAACCCGCGGACTCATGCAATCCACTCACCTCAGCCTCCCAAAGGCGCGGGATTACAGGCTGAGCCACCGAGCCCGGCTAGGAAGAACTTTTAACAAGTAATTTCAAACGTAGTTTTTCTCTTCCTTTCCCAGAAACATGTTGCCTTGTGATAATCAGTGCATTCACTGCAGTGTGGCAAAGCCCTTTACAAACTTACATTGATTTTAACCTGTGAAAAACATCCACATTATCGGTGTAGCATCACATTATGTTAGTATTGGCAAAGCAGATATCAGAATTTCCTGAAAATTTCGCCAGCAAATAAAATAAAATAACCAGGTTTTGCTTACATTTTCTGCTGACATACGGCAAATGGATCCAATCATTCAAACAGTTTTCAGTATAGTCTACTGAATATAACACCACACTTTATTCATTTATTAATGTATTCCTTTATTTATTATTTATATATTTGCAAGCAAGTGAAACACTTTCACAAAGAAATCAGATTGCCCAATTGCATTTGATGTAAGCTAAGAGAAAACATAACATATTCCCAGTAGCATTAAAAAGAAAACACAAAAGTGGATGTTAGAAGACTCTTGGCAAAATGCATAATGAAGCCTCATGTGATTGCTTGTGTTAGTTCAGGGAACAAAGAATGCTGGGACTACAACAATGTGAAAATCTACTCTGGATTTCCCTTGCTATAAAAGTGCTTCAGTGGACAACAAAAATCATTAGACTTGAGAAATACCTTCATGCTACCTA
>NW_007169914.1:0-892 GCF_000164805.1 Carlito syrichta
CGTACTATTCCCTCCCATGATCCTCTATGGATCATACGTTCGACTCATATTTTGCCATTTAGGCTCATGATTCCATGCCTTTCTCGTTATATTGACTTGGTCTCAAATGCCTTGCCTCACATGTCAATTCCCTACTTATTCCTCAAGACCAAGAGAGTGGTCTCTGTAACAACTTTAATAACACCCTGGACCACGGTTTAAATAACTCATTACATTGTGATCTCAATGCATAATATTTGTATCCCTAGAGCTTATTAGATTCTGCCTTTTGTGCTATAATAATAGTAGATACCAATTATCAAATACCCTGGTAATGTATTTTACATGCATTAGCTAATTTAAAATAATGCCAGGCCAGGTGCCATGGCTCATGCCTGTAATGCTGGCACTTTGGGAGGCTGAGGTGAAAGAATTCCCTGAGCCCAGGGTTTCCAGACCAGCTTGGACAACATGGTGAGACCTCATCTCTATGATAAATAAAAAAATTAGCTGGGTGAGGTGACACGTGCCTGTAGTCCCAGCTATTTGGAAGGCTGAGGTGGAAGGATCACCTGATCCCAGGAGGTCGAGGCTGGGTAGTGGTCAGCGTGCCACTTCACTCCGGCTTGGACGATAGAGTAAGACTAAAAAAATAAAAAATAAATAAAGTAACAACACTAGGAGCTAAATATGATTAACCCCATTTTTAAAAGGGGGAAATGGAGCCCCAGATGGTGAAATGCCTTCCCCAAGTGTAAAGTGGATAAGCAGCAGAGGTGGGTTTTGAACGCAGGCCTGCCTGAGCCTAAAACCTGAGCTCTCCACTATTATATTTCTCAAATGCTCTCCAAATTGGCAGTTGTTTCCCTGGGAAATTAATTGGAGGCAAATGGTTTGGATGGCAGAAACACAT
>NW_007169915.1:0-849 GCF_000164805.1 Carlito syrichta
ACGTCACTGATCACCCAGATCACGGCGCACTTGTCGATGGTCTGCGAAACATGACCACAGCAAGTGTCAGCACATGATCGGCACTGCAGGTCTGGAGGACCGGTTCCTTCATGCTTTGCTGACGCCCACCCCTCCCTCAGTTCCACCTCTCACCACTCCCCACTGCACTCTGTGCACCAGACAGACTGAGCGACTCCTACCTTGATCTGTTAACACTCAGGGGCTTTGCATTTGCCACAGCCTCTGCCTAGCTTCCACTTGACCTTCAAGACTCTGCGGAGAACCCCCCGAGAATGTGCTGGCCGCCCCTCCTCTGCGTCCTCTAACACCTGGACTTACCCACCAGCACCTCCCAGAGCGACTGCAGTGAGTCTGCTCTCTGCCTCTGACGCAAAGGGGCTGTGCGCTCCTTTCCTTTCGTCTTGGAATCCACATCACCTCAAGCCCAGTGCTCATCCATGCAAGAGGCTTCATGGACGTGAGTGGCATCAGGGACTGAGAGGAGTCAGCAAATCAGCCCTCCAGACTCAGATCCATCACCGGCTTGCTTTCCCTCAGTTTTCCTCGTATTGTTCTTCCAGAGCTAATTTTAGTGGTGCATCTACCCCAAAGCTGTCACCTTGTGGCATCGTTTTGATATTTGCCACTGTGTGTTCCAGCACATGGCCAGAAATCACATGATGCCAGTTGCAAAGGTCGAGGAACATGAAATTACAAGTTATTAATTAACAGGAAAAATGTTGAGATTAACACAGGGCCACGCTACTATGGATCTGGACCTCCTCTGTGCATGAAAGGACTCAGATCAGGCAAGAAAACAAAAGCCATCACTGCCCTTCCACTTCCAAA
>NW_007169916.1:0-526 GCF_000164805.1 Carlito syrichta
GTATTGTTCTTCCAGAGCTAATTTTAGTGGTGCATCTACCCCAAAGCTGTCACCTTGTGGCATCGTTTTGATATTTGCCACTGTGTGTTCCAGCACATGGCCAGAAATCACATGATGCCAGTTGCAAAGGTCGAGGAACATGAAATTACAAGTTATTAATTAACAGGAAAAATGTTGAGATTAACACAGGGCCACGCTACTATGGATCTGGACCTCCTCTGTGCATGAAAGGACTCAGATCAGGCAAGAAAACAAAAGCCATCACTGCCCTTCCACTTCCAAACTACAGTCAACTCAGGGAAACTTTGGGCTCTGAAGAGTCAACCCAGTAGGCGGTGAATGGTCAGTCAGGCTGTGGAAGACTTTAAGGATACCAGGCCAGTAGCTCCTCGAGGGCGGGACCTCTGTCACCTCTGTATTCCCCATGGTCTTGGTAAACTACAGGTGCTTAATAAACGTGTATGACTATGAGACAAAGACTGCAATCATAAAGGTTGCAGGAATTGTTTCAGGCCTCACACAAAGC
>NW_007169917.1:0-3893 GCF_000164805.1 Carlito syrichta
CAGCCTGTACCTCCATTTCGTAAGATGAACATTCTTCGTAATCCAGACTTTTTGCTGTTGATATTTCCCCAGTATTTTCATTAAGCTGGAATAATGGAGATTGCTTTTCATTAATTTTCCAAAACGTATATGCCAGTTTTCCGTTGGTTCCTTCATCCGGGTCGCTAGCTGTTACAGTAAGCAGCCGGGTGCCAGGAGGCACGTTCTCAGGGACTTTCACTCGGTAAATGGGTTGAGAAAAAACAGGGGCATTGTCATTTGTATCCAACACTGTCACATGGATGCGCACTGTGCTGGAGCGACGCGGGTCGCCGCCATCAGAGGCGGAGAGGACCAGGTGGTGAGCAGCCTCTTCCTCTCGGTCCAGGGCGCGCTCCAGCACCAGCTCTGGGTTTATAGTCCCATCGTCTCCAGTTTGCACGTCCAGGGAGAAGTGGTGATTGGGGCTGAGTTGGTAGCTCTGCAGGGAGTTCACGCCCACATCCGGGTCAACAGCTCCTGGGAGGGGAAAACGTGCTCCAGGAGCAGCGATTTCATTAATTTTTACTTCCAGATTTTCGGCTTGGAATTTTGGGGCACTGTCGTTGATATCAGTTACTTCTATTTCTATTCCGTACAGTTTCACTCTGTCCTCAACCAGGACTTTAAAGTTCACAAGACACCGCGGGCTCTGAGCGCAGAGCGCCTCCCGGTCTATCCTGCCTGAAGTGACTAAGCTGCCACTTTGCGAATTCAGAGCGAAAAGCTGCGTCCTACCTTTGGAGATGATGCGGACTCCGCGCTCCGCCAGCTGCCGGGGCTCCAGCCCCAGGTCCTTAGAGATATTACCCACATATAGCCCTTTTCTGTCTCTTCGGGCACTGAGTAGCGGATCTGACCGGCCCTGGCCTCCCACAGCGTACCTAGAAGCGCGCACAGCAGGGCCAGTCTTCCGCGGTGATGGCATTTGCTTGGAGCTGCCATAGCTGCTTCGTCACGGAATTTTCTCATAATACTGTCTGTGTACGCTGCCTCATGAGCTTCTTTTTTCCCTCCGGCAAAACGTGGTGATCTTTTTCCTCAGGAGAAAGCCGGAGTGACCGAATTTAAGTGACTGAGTTTTGCTGCAGCCCGGAAGTCGGTTTGTGGGATCTGCGGGGCTTTGTGTAATTGCAGAATTGAAAATCCGAATGGGATGCCGATTGCGTTTTTCTTAGAGTTGGTCAACAGCGGCGCTCAGAGTCCTAAGCTGTTACTACACTCACTGCTATATGCAAGACTTTATTACAGCAGATGACTGCTTTTAAATACCTACTACTCTTTTCTAATTACGATTTTAGATTTTCCTAATTGTTTCTTGAATTTATTTCAAAATCATGTCTATTTGTAGATATCTGGCTTGTATATAAAATGGAAAGAGATTTCTGTGTTTATTGAATCACTAGACATTTTTGCTTAATATCAACTTAATTTACTCTTATTCTTCGTAGATTTTGCTCTTTCTAGATATTTAAGTTATGATTCTTTTTTATGGTGCTTCAATTTTGTCTATATGTCTTAACTATGAATTTTCTGAAGCAATTTTGACGTGCAACCCTTTTTGGAAATGCATTCATATTTGTATCTGTATGCCTATATTATATTTATTAATGTTAATGCACAATTGTATTGAATTATAGATTATTTACCTTGAAATTATTTTATACAAATTAATTAATTTTGCTGTAAAATTCCTGGAGAAAGCTTTCTTTTGTGCTATAAAAATAATTTTAATTAGGCAAATTAATTTAGTTAGGCAAATTAACTCCAAATTTTAACAGCATTAAGGTTTTAAAATTTTAATTTTTGTGATGGCGTAAAATTTTCTCCTATTAAAAATGCTTGGTTTTCTATGTAAATACACAATGCATGCACGGGCTCTGTGTTTGGAAGATTCAAATGAACATACAGTGAAAAGCACTTTTTATTCTTAGGGTCACTTAAACTTATGTAATAATTTGGAAAAGAACACAAAATATGGAACAAATGATTACTACTAAAAGGTTAAAAGCAAGCAGCATTATAAGAAATCTCTTTCAGCAGTTTGTAAAGAAGGCATTTAGTAAATCACTTGCTAAGGGATACCAAGCAAAAGATACGCCATGTAATAGCAATTTGTAGGTACAGAAGACTAGTAGTTTTTGTCTTTAAAATGGAACAATTCAATATTCTCTTTACTTTCTTCAGGGTTGATGAGAAAACATCTAGTCACTTGGGTTCCGAATGATAAGACCAGTCCAGTGTCTTTTTTGTCTTTCTTCTTCAGAAATATATGTCATTGTTTAGAGCAAGAGAAGTAGAGGGAATAGCATTTCCTTTTCTTTTATTAAGTTTTTCATTTCAGTAACTATATAGAGGAAGAGGAGAATTTTGCATCCAAGAAACCCTGAAGAAACTTAGATAATGATTTGGACCTTCTAATGAGTTCAATGAGCTTCCTCCTCTTTTTCAAACATATGCGTGTATACACACACACACACACACACACACACACAAACACACACACACACACCACAGTATTTTTCATACAATTTTAGGGATTCAAAGAATCATACATCTATTAGGTTGAAATAAGGAACCAGATATGAGGAATAAACAGGAAAAGGATGGAAACTATCAGTGAAATCAGTGAAGAAAGATATCTACTAGCAGTTTATTTGCTTTAAAAGATGATTAAATGATCACCTACTTTAATGATTGCTTGCACATAATAAAATTTAAATATGTTAAAGATTAGACTATTATAGGTAAATTTAATTAGCTTTGAAAAAAGGTCAAAAGTTGTCAAATTTGTTTGCTTTGGAGCAAAGGGCAAACTTACCACTTTCAAAACCCATAAACTACCCCTACTTTATGTCACATAACCATTCACAATTCACAGCTCCCCTTGGAGAATGAAATACAGTTTCCTGACCAACTATAACTTCCCTAAGACAACTCACTAGACCTGGAAATATTCTGTATTTTCATAGAAATAGGAAAAATTGAGTGGATAATGAATAAGGCACTTAAATGAAACTCACCGAATCAGGATGGGAAGTCGACTCACTGGAATTACAAAGTGGAAATAAGGCCCCAGATGAATCGCCACAAAGTACGTCTTGTCCTGAACTCAACTGCTCACTACATTGTAGGAAATTAAACTCGGTCTTTCCTGTGTGCGTAACGCACAGATGTAAGAATAAGGCAAGGTGCCCTCGCTGTAGTTGGGGGGAAACCACGGGTCCAGACTTGGAGCAGAGACCAGACTGAAAGCAGCCCCACGCAGCGGGGCTGGCGGAGCGTCGCAGGCGCAGGGCGATGGCCAGAATCACCGCAAGGAGGAAGAGCACAGAGATCAAGGCCAAGGCCACCACCAGGTAAAACTGCAGCTCCTCTTGCGGGTCAGAGGGAGCCGGATGGTCGCCAAGGTCAGGCTGTATCTCTTGTAAGCTATCCGCAAAGATTAGGTGCAGCGTGGCGGTGGCCGAGAGGGGCGGCTGTCCTCCGTCACGCACCGCGACCAGCAGGCGCTGACGGGCCGCGTCCCTGTCGCCCAAAGCGCGCGCCGTGCGCACCTCGCCCGTGCGCAGCCCCAGGCTGAAGAGCCCGGGCTCGCTGGCCTGCAGCACGTGGTAGGACAGCCAGGCGTTGTGTCCCGCGTCGGCGTCCACCGCCACCACCTTGGTGACCAGGTAGCCGGGCTCCGCGGCGCGCGGCACCGTGTCGAAGAGCGCGGAGCCGTCGGGCCCCAGCGCGGGGTACAGCACGCGCGGCGCGTTGTCGTTGCGGTCGCCCACCAGCACGCGCAGGCTCACGTGGGCGCCCAGCGCGGGCGAGCCCTGGTCGCGGGCCTGCAGCGTCAGCTCGAAGGCGCGCAGCTGCTCGTGGTCGAA
>NW_007169918.1:0-852 GCF_000164805.1 Carlito syrichta
TTTAGCAGACCTGTTGGCCTGTGAGTGAGCCTACCAGTTAGTTGACATGTTGGTTGGTGTGCAAGATGACTAGTTTGCTGAACAGTTGGCAGACGAGCGAGCCTACTAGCTAGCTGTCGTGATAGAAAGCAAGAGAACCCAATAGTTAGCTCACCACATAGCCGAGTAGCTAGCCAACAAGTTAGCTAAGTAACTAACTGATTTGCTAGCTTTCTTAACTAGCTAGCAGAAAAGGATCCTGACTAGCTGGCTGAGTTAACTAGGTACCTGAATAGTTAGCTGAGTTGCTAGCTCACATAAATAGCTATCGGGGTATCCAGCTGACTAAACTAGTTGACTAGCTAGTTGGATAGCAAGCTGGCTAGCCTGCTGACTTGACTAGCTAGCTACCTGGTTGGTTACATGGCTAGCCACCTGACATAACTAGCTAGCTACCTGGCTGGCTAGCTGGCTAGGCAACCAGCTAACTAGCTAGTGGGCTGGCCAGCTGGCTAGCCAACAGGTTAAATAGCCAGCTGGCAGGCTGGACATTGGGATAGACAGCCAGCTTAACTAGTCAGACACTCTGCTGGTCAGCCAGCTAGCCATCTGGTTTAATTTTCTGGCCTTCTATCTGACCAGCCTGCTAACAAGGTGGCTTAACTTGCCAGCCACCTAGCTAGCCAGTCGTCTATGACTTAACTAGCTGACTTAACTACATATGCATCTGGCTAGCCAACTGGCTTTACTAGCTAGCCACTTAGCTAACCACCCGGCTAGCCAGCTCACTTAACTCGCTGACTTAAGTAGCTAGACAGTTGGCTAGCCAACTGACTTAATTAGCTAGCTACCTACCTAGTAAGGTGGCTATCG
>NW_007169919.1:0-734 GCF_000164805.1 Carlito syrichta
GGTGACTTTGCCCAGCAGCTTGTTCAGCTCCTCGTCGTTGCGGATGGCCAGCTGCAGGTGACGAGGGATGATGCGCGTCTTCTTGTTGTCTCGGGCCGCGTTGCCGGCCAGCTCCAGGATCTCGGCGGTCAGGTACTCCAGCACCGCCGCCATGTACACCGGCGCGCCGGCGCCCACCCTCTCGGCGTAGTTGCCTTTGCGCAGCAGGCGGTGCACCCGACCCACCGGGAACTGGAGGCCGGCGCGGGAAGAGCGAGACTTGGCCTTGGCGCGGGCCTTGCCTCCTTGCTTGCCACGACCAGACATCACGGCGACACTAGCTGACGACAACCCCTGCCTGGCGACCGGAAAAGTCGCCGAAAGCGCCTCCGCTTCACCCTTTTATAGGCAGAGCCGGGATGGCCCGCGGTCCTCTTTGATTGGCTCGCGCATAGCTGTGTCCCTGTGGCCAATAGGATAGCTCGGCCCGGATCCTCTCATTTACGTAATCTCGTCTCCCTCGCGTTGGCGCCGCGGAAAACTCGCGAATCCCAACGCGGCCGTAATCGGAGCCTCAATTTGCCAGTAGCCTTTGCAAAATAAGTCCACGGTCGTTTCCGGTGCCCCCCCCGCCGCCTTGGGCTCGCGGTCCCGGCGGCCTGTTGCTGCTCAGCTTGTCGCCGTGCCCGGACCGCAGAGTCCGCTCCGGCTCCCAAGAAGGGCTCCAAGAAAGCCGTCACCAGAGCCCAGGGGAA
>NW_007169920.1:0-377 GCF_000164805.1 Carlito syrichta
ACTGTTCCTCTTTTGTGACAGCTATCCCAGTAACTGTATCTCCTTTGTTCTGGGTACCCCAGTGACTGGCCCTCATCTATGAAGTGTGCCCTATTGATTGGCACTCCTTGGTGACCTGTGCCCCTGTACTGGTCATCCTCCAAAATGTGTCCAATAATTTCTTGCCTTCCTCTCTTATTGGTGCTCCAGTGTCTATCTGTCCTCTGTGATGGGCATCCCAGTGACTGGCTCCCCTGTAAGATGGTTGCCACAGTGACTGATTCTTCTCCATAATAGCTGCCCCAGTGACTGATCCTCCTCCATTATGGGTGCCACAGTGAGTTATCCTCCTATATGATTTGTGCTAGAGTGACTCGTGTTCCTCCATAATAGTTATC
>NW_007169921.1:0-6335 GCF_000164805.1 Carlito syrichta
TTTGAGTCAGAGTCTCACTCTGTTTCTCAGGCTGAAGTGCAGTGGCATGATCATGGCTCACTGCAGCCTCGATCTCCTGGGCTCAAGCGACCCTCCCACGTTAGCCTCCCAAGCATCTGGGACTACAGACAGGCACCACTATGCCCAGCTAAGTTTTTTATTTTTTACTTTTTGTAGAGATGGGGTCTCACTATGTTGCCTAGGCATCCCTGCCCTTCTTAAGTACAGCTCTTTTGAATAATATATCCAGAGATGCCAAGAATTCCTCTACTATGATGCCAGCCAGGTACTTGAACATCCCTTTGTAAATATTTGGAAATGAGACAGGTGTTTTACTACAATTTCATCTGGGAAAAGCTGTTAAGATAGTACATCCTAAGTTACTGCTGGGTCTCCTATCATCTTCAGAGGTCACCTTGTACTTTTGCACCAATATTCAAGCACATTTAAAAAAATTTTTATTTTTTGAGTTGGGGGGTCTCATTCTGTTGCCCAAGCTGGAGTGTAGTGGCACGATCATCACTCACCACAGCCTCGACCTCCTGGGCTCAGGCTATCCTTCCACCTCAGTCTCCCAAGCAGCTAGGACTACAGACAGGCACCATCATGCCCAGTGAAGTTTTTTATTTAATATTTGTAGAGATAATGTCTCTCTGTGTTGTTGCCCAGACTGCTCTTGAACTCCTGGACTCAAGCAGTCTTCTTGCCTCAGCCTCCCAAAGTGCTTGGATTACAGGCGTGAGCCACCACACCCAGCCTCAAGCATCTTTTATCTATTAATCTTTACTGGGTGACTACCATGAACAGGACCAATCTCCTGAGTAAAACTGATATAAAATATTCCAACAATTACTAGCTATCCTGTGGTTGTGGAAAGCAGGATGTTTGGTAGAGTGCCCCTTATCTTCCCAGTCCTGGTTCTTGACATACCTTGGTGTTATCTCTGTTTCTTGCTGCTGAGGTATGAGCTTGAGTACTGATGCAAAGTTACAAGGAGACTTCTGAAGAAAATGACAGTGACAATAAAAAAATTCCTTGACTAATGAGAAGCTTTGGCAGTTAGCCTGTAGGAATAAAGGACCTGCATGAGCCTGTGACCAGCCCTTGCATCAGTTCTTCCCTAGCAAAGACATAGGATGTCTTCCCACAGATGATCCCTGTTGTTCAGAATTCCAGTGGCTCCATCAGTCCCTCTGCTCTGCCTGATCCCACGGCACTGCCAATCAGGTTGGCTGCTTCCATGACCTGAGAGGCCAGGTGTGCAGGACAGATCTTCTCTTTGACTCATCCAGAGATGTCAAGCATCATTCCTCTATAACACAGCCAGGAAACCTAAAGTCCCTACAGGGGATTTTACGTTAATGTTTAAAATGCAGACAGTTGTTTTACTGTTTCATCCAGAGCAAACTGTGAAGATAGTACAAACATCAGGTGATTAGATTCAAGTGACCTATGGACCTCATGTCTTCCTGTCTGTCGTCATCACATCTTTTTTGTACCTTTGCATCAATACTCAATACTCAATACACATCTTCTGATGTGGCACTCAGTCTCTCCTATGGCCACAGTTATTTCCTTACTGAGCAGAAATCTGCCTCTTCTAAAGCAGGATGACTCTTAAGACATTCTCTGAGGTTTACTAGCAATCCTGTGGTTGTGGGTAGGGAGCATGATCCTTGATAGACTTCACTTTACCCTCTCATTCCTGGTTCTTGCCACTTATTTGTATTATCCCTGCCCCCTGGCTTAGAGATCTCTAGAAAACCAGACAGAATCTTTCAGCTTCCTCCCTAGTCTATCTGCTTCTCTTTAAAATGAAAAAATAGGCTGGGTCTTGTGGCTCATGCCGGTAATTACAGCTCTTTAGGAGGCCAAAGTGAGAGGATTACCCAAGCCCAGGTAATTTTTTGAGACAGGGTCTCATTCTGTTGCCCAGGCTGGAATAATGGCAAGGACTTGTCTCTATAAAAAAATAAATAGACTAAAGTGACAAAATATTTTATTTGATCAGAAGAGCATAAACAGTATGATTTCCAAAAATGACTACTCCTTAACTGTCTCCAGAATTTCAAAATGTCAATGTTCTGCTATAAGAGTTTTTAAGGTAATAGTATAAAATGCGTTCAGAAAGTGCTCCCTTTGTATACTTTTCTTTCTTTCTTTCTTTTTCTTTTTCTTTTTTTTTTTTGGAATTGGAGTCTCACTCTGTCACCCAGACAGGAGTGCAGTGGCTCCTGGCCACTGCAGCCTCGACCTGCTGGGCTCCAGCGATCCTTCCACCTCAGCCTTCCAAGTAGCTGGAACTAAAGGCGTGCACTACAACGCCCAGCTAATTTTATTTTATTTTATTGTAGAAATGAGTCTTGCCAAGTTGCCCAGCGGGTCTCGAACCCGCAGACTCAGCAATCACTCACCTCAGCCTCCCAAAGTGCTGGGATTACAGGTGGAGCCACCGAGCCCGCTCTTTTAAGTTATTTTTAAAATGTGCGGTACAGTTCAGAGTTAGGTACATATATGGTTGTTGTACAGGTAAAGTGTGGGTACCCTTGTTGATGTTATATGCTCCCCTCCTCCTCAGCAATGTCCCACTACTGCCAATCCCTTTCTTGTAATATTCTGATAAATGTTTAGGGCCCACTTATGAGTAAGTACATGTGGTACTCAGATCTTTGTTTCTGTGATAAATCACTGAGTATTATAGACTCTAATTCCATTCAGATGGCTGCAAAGTTCATAATTTTGTTTTTCTTTATGGCTGCATAATATTCTATCATGTAAATGTACCTGAAGGAACTCAAATCACTCTATAAAAAAGATACCTGCACATGCATATTTATTGCAGCATTATGCACAATAGCAAAAACATCAAACCAACCATGCTGCCCATTGAAAGTGGACTGGATAAAGAAAATGCATTCTTTTCAATTAGTCTCCCTTCCTTCTCAAAATTGTGGCTGCCTCTGGTGATGCATTTCCTACTGGTCTAGAAAACATATATTTTCTTATGTTTTCACCCTCTCTCTTCCATCAGATTCATGAACCACATGGAATCCAGAAATCAAACAGCTATTTCAGGATTTCTTCTGATGGAGGTGACAGTGGACCCAAAACTGCAGCTCATCCTCTTCAGCTTGTTCCTTTTCATGTACCTGGTCACTGTCTTGGGAAACCTGCTCATTGTTCTGGCCATCAGCTCTGACTCCCACCTCCACATCCTCATGTACTTCTTCCTCTCCAACCTGTCCTTTTCTGACATCTGTTTAAGCAGCACCACGATTCCCAAGATGCTGGTGAATGTTCAAGCTCAGAGTCAGAGCATCACTTACACAGGCTGCCTCACTCAGGCGTGCCTTGTCCTGGTTTTTGCAAGCTTGCAGAGTTTTCTTCTTGCAGTAATGGCTTGTAATCGCTATGTGGCCATTTGCTACCCACTGAACTACTTGGTCATCATGAACCCCCGCCTCTGTGGCCTATTGGTTTTACTTTCCCTGTTTTTTTGCATTGTGGATGCCCTGGTCCACAGTCTGATGGTACTGCGGCTGTCCTTCAGCACAAACCTGGAAATCACTCTCTTCTTCTGTGAAGTTGTTTAGGTCATCAAGCTCACCTGTTCTGATACCATCATCAATAACTTTCTGATATATTTTGCTACTTGCATATTTGGTGCCATTCCTGTCTATGGAATCATTTTTTATTATGCCCAAATAGCCTCCTCTGTTTTGAAAATGCCATCAGCTAGGGGAATGTATAAAGCTTTTTCCACCTATGGGTCTCACCTCTCAGCTGTTTCCTTGTTCTGTGGGACAGGTTTGGCGGTATACATTAGTTCTGCCATTTCTCACTCTTCAAAGAGGACTACAGTAGCTTCAGTGATGTACACCATGGTCACATCCATGATGAATCCCTGCATCTACAGCCTGAGGAACAGGAACATGAAGGGAGCTTTGAGAAAACTCATTGGTAGGTAGGATGTGTTATCTAATTTGAACTGGGTTACTTGAATGAGTCAAAATGAAAGGAACACTGCGTAAGCTACAATGTCTTAATTTTTTTTTTTTGAGACAGGTCTCATTCTGTTGCCCAGGCTGAAGTACAGTGGCATGACCCCAACTCACCACAGCCTTGACTTCCTGGCCTCCCACCACAGCTTCCCATGTATCTGGGACTACAGGCATACACTACCATGCTCGGTTAATTTTTGTATTTTTTGTAGAGACAAGGTATCACAAGGCTGCCTAGGCTGGTCTTGAACTTGTGGGCTCAAGTGATTCTCTTGCCTTGGCCCCCCAAAGTGCTAGAAATTATAGGCATGGGCTACCGTCCTGGCCATAATGCCTTACTCTTTTTTTTTATTACCAAGTTCTTGTAAAATAGCTAGATAACATAATGGCAAAGTGACTTTTTACATGGGGTTGAAACCTAACATGCCTTTTGTATAACTCTGCGATGTTTTTAAAAAATGAGTTATAGGGCTGAGCATGGTGTCTCATGCCTGTAATCCCAGCACTTTGAGAGGCTGAGGCAGGAAGATCAATTGAGCGCAAGAGTTTGAGACTGCAGTAAGCTAGAATCGTGCCACTGCACTCCAGCCTGGGTAACAAAGTGGGACCCTTCTGCTTAAAAAATCTTTTTTTTTTCTCTAACCTGTTTCTTTGGCGAGGGTCCACAGAAGGTGAATATGGGGCAGGGTTCTTGCTATTCTACCATTGTGGAAAAGGTAATTGGTAGAAGGGAACTGGGAGAAGTTTGAAAGGTCAGGAAAAGGATCCCTGCAGAGCTGTGTCCATAGTAGAGACTGGATTCTGCCTGATGCCACACATAGGGCCATGTGAATTGCACCCCAGAATTAACCTTACTGTGAGATGTAGAGGTGACCATTCATATTCCAATTCAGTAATTGCTGAGAGTGGATGTTGGTAAACTGTATATGGACAGGCATCATTAGCATCCACAAGACTTGGCTTCATCATTGATAAAATTTCTATAATTAGATTACCTTTGTGGTTTGAAATATGTGTGAGATATTTGAACTGGATCGGTGAGGAAGATTTGTTTCTAATAAGAGAAGGAAACTCTGGCTATAATTTACACAAACAAGAAAGAAGCTTATCTCTCATTATGAGGACTTCGTAGGTGGGAATGCACAAAGTGCAGATTCGTTTAATTCCCTGTATGGTGGTTCCATGTCTATGTTGATTTCCTTCTTGCATCCAGATGTTTACACAGATATGGGCATCATACTTAGACATTATGCTCAGAAGCATAAACTGACCTTTTCTATAGGCCTGCTGTTAGTAGACATTTATAATAGACATTGCTATGACATCATCTGTAAGACATTCTCTTTGTTCTCATCTCTGAGAATCAGACCATATGCCAACACTTTTACTTATTTGGTTGTTTGTTTATTGTAGAGACAGGGTCTCACTCCATTGCTTAGGCTGGAGTGCAGTGGTGCCATCATAGCTCACTGCAGCTCGAACTCCTGGGCCCAAGCGATCCTCCTGCCTCAGCCTCCCAAGTAGCTGGGACTACAGACACAAGCCACTATACCAAATTTTCTTAAACATTGTTTTTGGAATCGAAGTCTCTCTGTTTTTCAGGCAGGTCTTGAACTCCTGGTCTCAAATGATCTTCCTGCCTTGGCCTTCCAAAGTGCTGGTATAACAGGTATGAGCCACCACACCCGACCCATGTGCCCACTCTTAACCTAACTTCTGGTGCAAGCAAAAAGTATTCGTAGGAGAATCTTAAAATATCTATCTGGAGTCCACTCCCATAAGTACTACAAACAGTATAATACTTGGTATCTAGAGTAAGTAATCAGTAAGATATTTGTAGTAGCATTATGTTCAATATCTTGCTTATAGTTATAATCTTGTAATCCTATGATCTTCCATATTTTTGCCACTTACTTTAGCAATTAAAGTTGTTTTCTTTCATTGTTATATTTGTCAGCTGCTCTTTATGGTCTGAGTGATATAATAAATAATTATTAGGTAGGCAGGACAAAGGTTGGTAATTTTCTTCTGGCCTTTTATTTGCTTTGAAATTTTTTCACCGATTTATTTGTAAGATCATATCTAAGTTTTCATTTTCTCTTTTATCATCTCATCTTGCTGTGTTTCTTATTAATCTTTTGGAGTTCAGTCAGAGAAACATAATTAAAGAAAAATAATAGTATCATTGCAGTCTTAGAGGATGAACTGCAATCTTAGGGCTCTCATGCAAAACTTTTAAAATTGATCTTCATAAGGAATATTATTTTATGGAGAACTACTTTGATTCGAGAAGTAGATGTTGAGTGGAAGAAAAGCAAGAGAAAAGGGAAATTG
>NW_007169922.1:0-682 GCF_000164805.1 Carlito syrichta
GAGGTTTCCACATAAGGGGAAATATTTTCAAAACTTTGATGCTCATAGACTTGCTCTTTGTTTAGACTGCTTTGAGTTATCCTGCACACTGTTCACATTTCTGAAGATGAAATATCTAGAATGGACTGGTGTGTGTGTTTTTGTTTTTTTGGGTTTTTTTTACATTTTAGGATAGTCTCTGCTAATGTAAATGCAATAAACAAATCAACTGTTTTTTCCATCTAAACAAAACACTTTAATGGAAGCGGGTATAAAATTTTGAGGACAGACCCTCAGTTAGTGTCTTGCATTTTCTGTATGTTGTTTTATCTGTTGTGTTTTCCTTTACTTATACCAAAAGACAGGAACAAAGACATGAATACATCTCTTCACGTGGCCATTATCCTTGTGACTTTACCATTTCTTTCTGAACTCCAGGACACTGTGGTTTGAGAGAAGGGGGTAGGGAGGATTTAGCTTCCATTGTATCTCAGGTTCATCAATGCTGGTGCCTAGTAATAATAGTCTGATTAGCCATAATTTACCTAAGAGTTCTCTTCCTACTCTAGCACTTTGTCTCCCTGCCTGAAAGTGAATGAAAGATCCCTTACTGCTCTCATTTAGTCCCTGAAAACAACAGGAAGAAGAAAGAATGATTCTGCTCTGGGCACTAGTCCCAGGGACAGGTAATTAAATGACTGGG
>NW_007169923.1:0-745 GCF_000164805.1 Carlito syrichta
TAAGTGATTAAGTCAGCTAGTTAATTAGCTGGCTAGCTATCTGGCTAGTTAATTAAGTCAGCTAATGAAATCAGCTGGCTAGCCAGATAGATAGGTAGAGAGCTAGTTAAGTCAGCTGGCTAGCCAGGTGCCTAACTAGTTAAGTCAGCTAATTGTGCTAGCTGGATAGCAGGTTAAGTCAGCTAGTTAAGTCAACTAGTTAGCCAGCTGGCTACCTAGGTAGCAAGCTAGACAATTCAGCTGGCTAACCAGCTGGCAAGCTAGTTGTCAGCTAGTTAATTCAATTGGCTTCCCAGGTGGCTAGCTAAGTAGCTAGCTAGTTAAGTCAGCTGGCTAGTCAGCTGGCTAACTGGTTAAATCAGCTACTTAATTCAGCTGGGCAGCCAGCTTGCTAGCTATTTAAGTCAGCTAGTTAAGTCAACTGACTAGCTAGTTAAGTAGTTAGTTAATTCATCTGGTTAACAAGATGGCTAACAGGGTAGCTAATTAGTTAAGCCAGCTGGCTAGACAGTAGGCTAGCAAGTTATGTCACCTAGTTAAGTCAGTTCGCTGGTCAGCAGGTTAGCTAGTTAATGAGGTAGTTAAGACAGCTATCTAGCCAGCAGGTTACGTAGGTAGGTAGTTAATGAAGTCAGCTGTCTTGCCATCAGGCTATCTAGTTATGTCAGCTAGTTAAGTTAGCTGGCTATTCAGCTATTTAGCTAGGGTGCTAGCTAGTTAAGTCTGCTGGCTAAACAGCTACCTA
>NW_007169924.1:0-3111 GCF_000164805.1 Carlito syrichta
AGCCACCTGGCTAGCTAGTTAAATCAGTTTGCTAGCATCTGGTTAACAAGTTGTCACCTAATTGGGTGAGCTGGCTACCTAGCTGGCTAGCTGGTTAAATCTGCTAGTTAATTCAAGTAGATATCCACCTCTCTAGCTAGGTAGCTAGCTAGTTAAGTCAGCTTGCTAGCCAGCTGGCTAGCTCATTACATCAGCTAGTTATGTTAGCTGGCTAGCCACCTGGCTAGGTAGGTAACTAGCTAATTAAGTCAGCTGGCTAGACGGCTGGCTAACTAGTTAAGCCAGTTAGCTAAGTGAGCTTTTAACTGGCTGGCTACCTAGGTGGCTAGCTATTTAAGTCAGCTGGCTAGCAGGATGACTATCCTGTTAAATAAGTTTTTAATTCAGCTGGTTAGCTGGCTGGCTAGCTATGGGTTTGACAAGTTAAGCCAGCTGGAGAGCAAGCTGGTAAAGTAGGTGGCCAGCTAGTTAAACCGGCTGGCTATCCTGCTGACCAACAGGGTGCCTGGCTAGTTAAGCCAGCTCTTTATCCAACTGTCCAGCCAACCGCTGGCTATTCAAACTGGTTGGATAGACAGCTGGCCAGCTGCTAGCTGGCTAGTTGGCTGCCTAGCCAGCTAACCAGCCAGGTAGCTAGCTAGTTAATCCAGCTGGCTAGTCATCTAGCCAACCAGGTTGCTAGCTAATTAAGTCAACTGGCTAGCCAGCTAGCCAGACAACTACCTTCTCAGCTAGTTAAGTCAGCTAGCTAGCCATCTAGCTAGTTTAGTTAGCTACCCTGTCTGCTAGCTAGTCAGCTAGCTAGTTAAGTCAGCTAGCCAAGTATCTAGCCACTTTGGTAGCTAGTTTAGTCAATTGGCTAGATAGCTAGATAGCTTGTTTGCTAGCTAGTTATGTCAGCTAGATAGTTAAGTCAGGTATCAAATAAACTAGTTACTTAGATGTCTAGTTGACTAGCAAGTCATCTAGCTGGTCAGCTAATTAGTGGGCTTGCTTGCTTTCCATCAGGTCAGCTAACTAGTCGGCTCCCTCGCCTGCCCATCAGTCCACAAATTAGTCAGCTCGCTTGCCAGCCAACAGGTCAACTAACTTGTCAGCTCGCTCACAAGCCAACAGGGCAACTAACTTGTTGCCTTGCTTGCCAGGTGACAAGTTAAGTCAGTTCACCAGTTTGCTCACTTGCAAGCCGACTAGTTAAGGCAGCTCACCCATCAGGTCACTCACTGGCCAATTAGACATGTCAGCTCACCAGTCGGCTCACTCACCGGATTACTTGTTAATTCTTCTGACCAGTCGGCTCACTCACCAGCTGACTAGTTAAGTCAGCTGACCAGTCTGCTCATTCGCAGGCTGACTCATGAAGTCAGCTGACCAGCTGGCTCACTCACTGGCCCACTAGTTAAGTCAGCTCGCCAATCGGCTCATTCGCTGGTGGAGTAGTTAAGTCAGCTAACTTGACAGCTCTCTATCTGGCCAACTAGTTAAGTCAACTAACCAATTGGCTGACTAGTCGACCTACTTGTCAACTGACAAGTTAGTTCATATAAATAGTCGGCCGACAGGTTATTTCAGCTAACCTGTCAGCCAACTAGTCAGCCGACTAAATTGGTCAGAAAACCTGCAGGCAACAAGTTAACCTTGCTAAATAGTGGGTCAACTTGTTAGTCAGCTAGTTAACCCAGCTAACTAATCGGCCGACTAGTCGGCCGACTTGTTAAGCCAGCTAACATATTGGCCGAGTAGTAAGCCAACGTGTTAAACCAGCTAATTTGTCAGCCAACTCATCAGCCAAAAAGGTAAGTCAGCTTGCTAACTTGTTAATCAACTAGTCAAGTCAGCT
Organism: Carlito syrichta; assembly: GCF_000164805.1. Lineage (NCBI taxonomy): Eukaryota > Metazoa > Chordata > Mammalia > Primates > Tarsiidae > Carlito > Carlito syrichta. Next base: position 1,841 of record NW_007169924.1, read on the forward strand.
AGCCAACTCATTCCCAATAAGTTAAAACAGTTAGCTAACCCGTTAACCAACTAGTTAAGTCAGCTAATTATCTCATTATCCAACTAGTTAAGTCAGCTACCTAAGTCAGCTAGCTAAATAGCTAGCTATCTAAGTCAGCTAGCTCACTAGTAAGCAAACTATTTAAGTCAGCTACATAAGTCTGCTACCTAACTAGTTAGCTAATTAAGTCAGCTAGTTATGCAGCTAGTCAAATCGTTAGCAAACTATTCAATTCAGGTAGTTAAGACAGCTAGCTAAATAGTTGTTAGCCAGTTAAGTCAACTAGCTATATAGTTAAGTCAGCTAGCTGTCAGATAGTAAGTCAGTTTTCTAAATCAGTCAGCTGGTTAAGACATCTAGCTAGCTAGTGAGCTAACAGGTTACATCAGCAGGTTGAGTCAGATAGCTAGCTAGTTAGCAAAAGGGTTGAGTCAGCTGGTTGAGTAGGCTAGCTAGCTAGTTTGCTAATGCGTTAAGTCAGTTGGATGAGTCAGCTAGCTAGCTAGCTAACGAGTTAAGTCTGCTGGTGGTGTCAGCTAGTTAGCTCATTAGCTTATGATTTAAGTCAGATTATTAAGTCACCTAGCTAGCATGTTAAATAACGAGTAAGCTAACTAGTTAGCGAGCTGGTTAAGTCAGTTAGATAGCTAGGCTACTAAGTCAGTTTGTTAGCTAGGTAGCTAGCTAGTTAGCTAACAATTTAAGTCAGCTGGCTAGCTAGGTTGCTAGCTAGTTAAGTCAGCTAGTTAAGTCATCTGGCTATCCAGCTGGCTAGTTAGGTAGTGAGCTAGTTAAGTCAGTTGGCTACCTAGCTTGTAGGCTTGTTAATTCAGTTAGTTGAGAGAATTGACTAGCCAACTCGCAATGTGGGTAACTTGATAGTTAAAACAGCTAGATAGCTAACTGGCTAGCTAGTAATGTCAGCGAGTTAATTCAGCTGGCTAGCAAACTGGCAAGCTGGTTAAGTAAGCTAGTTTAGTCAGCTGTATAGTCAGCTGGCTATGTAGGTAGCTAGATAAGTCAGCTTGCAACCCAGCAGGCTAGCAGTTCAATGCCTCTACTTAATTCTGCTGGCTAGGCTGCTGGCTAGGAAGGTACCTAGCTAGTTGAGAGAGCTGGCAAGCCAAATTGCTAGCTTAAGTCAGTTAAGTAAGTCAGCTGGCTAGATAGGTAGCCAGCTAGTTAAGTAAGCTGGCCAGCCAGCTGACTAGCTGTTTAAGTCATCTAGTTGTCAGCTGGCAACCAGCTGG
>NW_007169925.1:0-4216 GCF_000164805.1 Carlito syrichta
GCAGATCATTTTAGGTAATATTAATTCTTCCAATTGATAAACTTGAGATATTTTCTACTAATTTGTGTCTTCTGCAATTTTTTTCATCAGGGTTTTATAGTTTACAGTGCACAGGCTTTCACCTGGTGGTTAAATTTATTCCTAATGTTTTATTTTATTTTAGATTTTTTTGCTATTATAATTGAAATTGTTTTATTACTTTTTCAGACAGTTAATTTTTAGTATATAGGAACACTATTGATTTTTATGTTGATCTTTTTAATTCTGCAAATTTACAGAATTTGTTCATTAGTCTTAATAGTTTGAGTGAAGTTATATGGGTTTTCTATATACAAGTTCATGTTGTCTTTAAACAGAACTAATTTTACATTCTCATTTCCAATTTGGATGTCATTTAAAAAAATCTTACCTAATTGCTCTGGCTAGAACTTTGAGTTCTATGTTGAATAGAAGTGGTGAGAGTAGATATCCTTGTCTTATTCCTGATCTTAGAGGATAAACTTTTATGCATTATTTTCTTAATTTCTTTTAGTTGTTTATGCAAATTTTCCTACATCTCATTGAAATTCTTTAAGAGGATTACTTTGAATTCTTTTTCAGGTTGTTCATTGATCTCTAATTCTTTGTGGTAGGTTGCTAAAGCTTTATTGGTTTTCTCTGGTGGTGTCATACTTATCTGATTTTTTGTTATTCATGTAGCCTTGCATTCGTGTCTGCACGTTTTTTCTATCATCAATAAATATTGTATTTTGTCAAATGAGTTTTTTTTTATTTAAATGATTTTAAGGTTACAGATGGTTTTTTAGTTACATGGATGTATTGTATGGTGATGAAGAAGTCTGAGCTTTAGGTGCACACACCAACATCATAGTGTACATTGTACCCAAGAGGTGGTTTTTTTCATCCCTTCCTTTTTTCCTACTTCCCCCCTTCTAGTTGTCCAGTGTCCCTTATCCCTTTCTATATACCTTTGCAGATCTTTAGCTTAGCTTCCACCTATAAATGAGAACATGTGTTTGGTTTTCCATTCCTGCATTACTTCGCTTGGGATGATTGTCTCCAATTCTATCCAAGTTGTTGCAAAAGACATTATTTCATTCTTTTTTTAATGACTGAATAGTATTCCATGATATACATCCACCACATTTTCATTATTTGTTGTTCAATTGCTGGGAATTTAGGTTGATTTCACATATTTGCAATTGTGCTGTGATAAATAAATGCAAAAAGAGGTTCAAAGACCTTTTTAACAGAGTACGAGGTAGATACCGAGTAGTGGGATTGCAGGATCAAATGGTAGATCTACTTCTGGTTCTTTAAGAAATCTCCATACTGACTTCCACAGAGGTTTCACTACTTAACACTGCTACCAACACTGTATAAGCATTCCCTTAACACCACATACATGCCAACACCTATTTTTAAAAATTATTGTTTAAGAATAACCATTCTTACTGGTGTAAGGTGATATCTCTTTGTAGTTTTAACTTGCATTTCCCTGATAATTAATAATGCTCAGAATTTTCTCATGTTTGTTGGCCATCAGTATATCTTCTTTTGAGAGATGTCTGTTCATGTCATTTTGCTCACTTTTTAATGGAGATATTTGTTTTTTCTTACTAATTTGCTTGGATTTCTTGTAGATTCGGAATATTAGTCCTTTCTTGGATGTACTGCTTACAAATATTTTGTCCCATTCTGTAGATTGCTTTCTTACTCTATGATCCCTTTTGCTGTGCAGAAGTTTTTTAGTTCAAGTAACTCCACTTATTTATTTTTGTTCATGTTACATTGTTTTTGGAGTCTTAGCAATAAATTCTTTGCCTAGGCCAATATCCAGGAGAGTTTTTAAAAATGGTTTTAGGTCTTACACTTAAGTCTTTAGTCCATCTAGTGGTAATTTTTGCAAATGGTGCAAGATAGGGATACAGTTTCATTTTTCTACAAGTACCTATTCAATTTTCCCAGTGTCATTTGTTGAACAGGGTGCCCTTTCTCTAGTGTACGTTTTTGCCTGCTTTGTCAAAGATCAGTTGGTTGTAGGTATTTGGACTTATTTCTGAAATTTCTATTTTGTTCCATTGGTCCATGTGTTACTTCCCTAAATGAGTCTTTAAATTCCAGAAGTTCAACTTGTTTGTTTGTTTGTTGTAATCTATCTCTTTGAATAATATTTATGTCCTCAATAGCTTCTTTGATTTCCTTATGTTGGTTTTCAACTTTCTCTTGGATCTCACTGAGCAATTTTATAATCAATCTTTTGTATTCTGGAATTTCAAATGTTTTCTTTTGGTTAGGATCCATTGCTGAAGATTTAGTGTGGTCTTTGGGAGGAGTTAAAAAACCGTTGTATTGCACGAGTTTTTTAAAAAAATTTCTTCTCGTTTTGTGTATACTGATTATTATTGCTAGATTTTGGGTTTTTTAAAAATTCATTTTCCCCCTTAGGGATATGACTTGATTGTATATACTTTATGCTCATCTAGCTTTGGCTCTGGTGCTTTCAGTTGTAATCTCTGTGTAAATTCCTTGGTTATAGAGAATCTTTGTGTGTTTGCTTTCTCAGTTGCTGCTTGTTGTAACAATTACGGGCCGTGTGGGTAGTTTCATCATCTCCTCATAAAGCTTATCTTGTTCCCCAGTGGTGCTATGTGCTCTTTTCTCCCAGTATATTTTCTCTGGATTGAACCATTTAGCCCACTTGCCATCATAAGGCATCCGTGGGTGAGAACTGGTTGCAACTGAAGCAGGTAGTTATACGCAATATTCCTATGGTGGGCTGAAGTCTTAGCCCTGATGGAACAAGTTGGGAAAGCTCATCATTAGATACACTGTCTTAACTGGGGGGAGGGGGAAGGAGCCACCTCAGCTTGACGACTAGGTTGGCAGGAAAGCAGTCCACTTTTCTGTTATGCCCCTGTGCTGTTCTGAATTTTCAACTCAGGCATACACCTCTGTACAACTGTGAGAACGTTGATGTTCCATGTTGAGGAAGTGGGATTCCACCTCTTTGTATGCCTAAGCCCAAAGGGCCCACCTCTTGTGGGGCTCCTGTTACCCCAACATGCTGCAGAAAGGGTGTCAACAGGTGTACTCACAATGAACCCCCATAAGAGAAGCAAATGTCTATAGTGTTGGGCAAAGAGGTGGAGAAGTCCCCTTCTCCAAGATGCTTTACTGGCTCCGGGGCTGTTTGACTGCTGGGACAGAACCATAGCCTTCCTCCACTGAGCCCAGCACTGTGTCTGCATCTCTGCTGAAAGAAACTTCCCTCAAGCAGGGAAATATAGGACACAGAGAATCTTGGACTCTACCTATTTAATTTTTGTCCCATGGGATACTCCCCTGATGTGGTGCACTACCCTTTCTCCTGAGAGTTGTTGTCTGTGAGGTCCCAGAAACAATGAGTCCTGGTGCTCTTCTGGGTGTAGCCCTCCCATGGTACTGCCACAATTCAAGCTAGTGCTGGGGTGTACCTGCAAGGGACTTGGTGATGTGAAGGTGCAAGTGTTGAATTCTGAGGAGAGTTGGTCACCAAAGTCTCTGGAGGACCTTCTGGAGAAGGTCTCCCGTGTATCAGATGATTATGGGCTAGTCTGCAAGATGTGGGATGACATGTGCATTACTATTAGCTCCTGAATGGAGTGTGAGGCAATGTTAGGTAGAACTGAATCACGCCAACCAGTTTGCTGGTTTTCCAGTGGCAGGCGCAACCACTAGCTCTCGTGGAATTGGTAGGAGAATGGCCTAAATGCTGTAGGGTTTCCTTGACTATATATACCTCAGTGTAATGGCTTTCTTAATTTCCAGCTGTGGTGGTGCTGCACTGGGTACATGCACAGTCTCAAAGCCTCCTGAGTGGCCAGGGTGGCCTGGATAGTGATGCTAGCTAAGGTCTGAAACAGACCATCCCAAGCACTGTGCTCTTCTGTCAGATGTTGTAATGGGTTATTCCAGTTGACCTTCAGCCAGAAGGGGGCACTTGCAAAGGAGCACCCGCAGTTGGTGGTGGCTGGTGCTTTCTGCTTGGCCTTTGTTGCCACAGAGAGGTACACAGATGAGCTAGGTGATGGATGAGTTACGGGGGATTTCCAAAGTTCCTGCTCTGTATTGGGCTTTCAAGGGGGCTGATGGGACTAGCTATTTGGGATGGGCCAGGTCAGACAGGTTTCTGCTTCAGTTCCCTACCTGTCTGTGCAATTGGCTACCCTAGTGA
>NW_007169926.1:0-608 GCF_000164805.1 Carlito syrichta
GTATGTAAAAGATAATAAGCATGGAGGAGTGAGTAAAATTTAGTGAAGAATTTTAATCTTTACAATGTGATTTGGCCATAACTCATTAAGTGCATAATTAATATACAATTGCATGCTTTCTCATAAGTAATTAATGCAGCTATAAAAGAGAATAAGAAAGTTTGGGTAGGATCACATGAAACTTTTGGGACATAATGAAAGGCATTGATTTGTGGCATTGTATTTGCAAACAATTTTAAGCAGCCATGAAGGGGGCTGGAGAGGAAGGTGAAAGTTAGCATTCCAGACAGAGAAACTGGTAAATGCAATGTACTTAGGGACAATTTCTTGTTGTGCTTGAAAAATGAGAGATTATAAAACAAATAGGGATAGAAAAAGAAAACACAAAATTTAAAGTGGTAAATAACATAAAGATGACCCTAGATGCGTGGCTGCTGTCTACACATAAACATAACTATTAGTAGGTGGAGTTGATTATTACAAAATTGATAAAAACCTGACTACAATTTTTATGAGAATTACATTGTCAAAATACCCATAGACTGGAGAAAAAGAGACTTAAAAATATATGCGACTTAAAATCACACTTGTACCTACCCATCTAGGTG
>NW_007169927.1:0-780 GCF_000164805.1 Carlito syrichta
CTCCTCTCGATGTGTGGCAGGGGTGGTGATGATGGTGGTGGTGATAATTTTTATTTGTAATCATAATCTGGGTCAGTCACCCAGGCCAGAGCACAGAGCATGTTCATGGCCACTACAGACTGCAGCTGCAGAGCACAGCCACTGCAGACTGCAGCTGCAGAGCTCAGAAGATCCTCCTGCCTCGGCCTCCGGAGTGGCTGGGCGATGGGCACCATGACCCCAGAACTTCTGTTTGGATGTTGGTGGAGACAGGGTCTCCCTGCGTGACACCGGGTGGCTTTTTGCTCTTGGGTCCCAGCCATCCTCCCACCTCTGCCTCCCAGAGTGCTGGGATTCCAGGCATTGGTCACCACTCCAGGCCTTCTTTTTCATTTTTGATGAAGTATTGAGGCCGAGTTTGGAGGTTCAGCCTCATTATCACAGCACATTGGAGGGCGAGGCCAGTGGCTGGGATGAACCCACGAGTTTGAGATGCTCCTGGGCAACTCAGCGAGACCTTGTCTCTAACCTCCATCCCAAATGAGCCAGGTGTGTTGGCACGTGCCTGTCGTTCCTTCTACTAAGATGTCCAGGGGGTAAGTCTCACCAGATCCCAGAGAACCAAGGCTGCAGTGGCCAGAAGCAAGCCACTGCCTTCCAGCCTGGGCAACAGAGTAAGACTGACTTAAAGAAAAAAAGAAAGAAAAGTATCCATTTGTATATGGAGTTGGGATCATAGTGAACAGAGATCATTATGGAAGGATGCCTCGGTCTTGGGTTTAAAGCTCCCAAAACAAAGTG
>NW_007169928.1:0-619 GCF_000164805.1 Carlito syrichta
AAAAAAGAAAGAAAAGTATCCATTTGTATATGGAGTTGGGATCATAGTGAACAGAGATCATTAGGGAAGGATGCCTCGGTCTTGGGTTTAAAGCTCCCAAAACAAAGTGTATCTGCAGACAATCAGACTGTGACTTTGGGAGGCTGAGGTGGGGGAATGGGAGAGCCTGGGAGTTCAAGACATACCTGGGCAATGTAGCGAGGCCTCGTCGCTCACCAGAACACAAAACCGCGAGGTGGTGCCCGCGGTCTCAGCTACACAGAATGTAGTGGCCTCTGTCCCTGGGTGTGCCTTTGCATCGACCCCACCAATAGCATGTGCGAGTCCAGGCTGGGAACCATGGCTCATGACCCTGAGCCCCAGGCTTTGGGAGGCTGAGGCGGGAGTCTGCCTGAGCCCTGGTGTTGGACACCAACCCGGGCTACTTGACCAGACCTCATCTCAGTGAGAGGTCCCCAAAATTGAATCAGGCATGGTGTCCCCAAGTCCCAGTTGCTAGGGTGCTGATGCAGGCTGGCCATCTGAGTGCTGCTTGTTGATGACCCAGGAGCCACAATCATGCCACCACGCACCAGCCTGACTAACAGAGACTCCGGCCACAAAATGTTGGCCTCTCACA
>NW_007169929.1:0-763 GCF_000164805.1 Carlito syrichta
ACTGACTTACCTAGCTGACATCACTAGTCACTCAGGTGTCTAGCCAGCTGACTTAAATAGCTAGCTACCTATGTATCCTGCTGGCTTGCTAGCTGAATTAACAACCTAGCTACCTAGCTAAACAGCTGGCTAGCGAGCTGACTTAAATAGGTGACTTAACTAGCTAGCCAGCTGGCTTGCCAGCAGACTTAACAAGCTAGCTACACAGCTAGGCACCTGGCTAGCCAGCTGACTTAACTTGCTGACTAACTAGCTAACCAGCTCACTTAACTATCTGACTTAACTAGCTAGCTTCCTAAATAGCCAGCTGACTTTACCACCTGAAATAACTAGCTAGCTACCTAGCTAGCAACCTAGCTAGCTAGCCAACTTAACTAGTTGATTTAACAAGCTAGCCAGCTGACACAACTAGCTGACTTAAATAGCTAGCTACCTAGCTAACCAGCTGACTTAAGCAGCTGAAATTACTAGCTAGCCAGCTGTGTAGCCATCTTAATTGAGTAGCTTTTTGACTAGCTAGCGAGCTGGCTAGCCAACTGACTTAACGAGGTGACTAAACAAGATAGGAAGCTGGTAAGCAGGCTGACTTAACTACTTGATAAACGAGCTAGGCAGCTGGTCCTTCAGGTGAATAGCGAGTTAGCTAACTGTTTTATCTAGTAGGTAAACGGTTAAATTAGCTGACTCAACTAGTTAGATTAAGAGTTAGCTAGGTGACTTAACTTGTTGGCTGACAAGTCGGCCGATTATTTAGCTGGTTTAA
>NW_007169930.1:0-802 GCF_000164805.1 Carlito syrichta
CTAACTGTCCACCTAACTGACCAGCCTGCTAAACAACCAGCTTATCTTGCAAGCCACCTAGCTAGCCAATGGCTAACTAGTTGACTTAACGAGCTGACTTAACTATATAGCCATCTGGCTAGCCAGTCAGTTTAACTAACTAGTCACCAAGCTAGCCAGCCAGTTAGCCTGCTCACTTAACTCGCTGATTTAACTAGCTAGCCAGGCGACTAGCCAGCTTACTTAATTAGCTAGCAACCTACCTAGCCAGGAGGCTAGCCAGCTGACTTAACTAGCTGATTTTACCAGCTGGCCGGGTGTCTATCCAGCTGACTTAACCAGTTAGCTACCTAGCTAGCCAGAAGGCTAGCCATTTAAAATAACTAGCTGACTTAACCATCTAGCCAGCTGGATAGCCAGCTGACTCAACTACGTCATTTAACTCGTTAGCCAGCTGGCTAGCCAGCTGACTTAACTAGCTGACATCACTAGCTAGCCAGCTGGCTAACCAGCTGACCTAATTAGCTAGCTACCTATGTATCCCACTGGCTTACCAGCTGACTTAAGTACCTAGCTACCTACCCATCCAACTGACTAATGAACTGACTTAACTAGATTACTTAATTAGCTATCCAGCTGGCTATCCAGCTGACTAAACTAGTTGCCTACCATGTTAGGCAGCTGACTAGCCAGCTGACTTAACTAACTGACTTAACTAGATAGCCAGCTGACTTAAATAGCTGACTAAACTAGCTAACTACCTAGATAGCCAGCTGCCGTTAGTAACCGAAATAAATAGCTAACTACCTACCTAGCTATCTAG
>NW_007169931.1:0-425 GCF_000164805.1 Carlito syrichta
AAGGCCAACAGTTCAGCTAACTAGTTGGCTGGCTCACAGGCTGACTAGTTAACTAAGCTCACCCTTCAACCCACTTGACAGCCAACTAGTCAAGGCAACTCACTCAATGGATCACTCACCAGCTGACTAGGTTATTCAGCAAACCAGTTGGCTCAGTCACTGGCCAACTAATTAAGTCTTCTGAGCTGTCAGCTCACTCGCCAGCCTACTAAAGTCAGCTGACCAGTCAGCTCACTCTTGGTTGCCTAATTAAGCCAGCTGAACAGTCAGCTCACTCACTGGCCAACTAGTTAAGTCAGCTAACTGTTCGGCCGACTAGCCGGCCTACTAGTTAAGTCAGCTGACCAATCGACCGACTAGTCAGCCAACTTGTCAGCCGACAAGTTAACTCAGCCTACTAGTCAACTGACTAGTTAGGACAGCTA
>NW_007169932.1:0-440 GCF_000164805.1 Carlito syrichta
CTAACCAATCGACCGACTAGTCAGCCAACTTGTCAGCTGACAAGTTAACTCAGCCTACTAGTCAACTGACTAGTTAGGACAGCTAACTAGTAGGCCAAGTCGGTCGACTAATTAGGTCAGCAAACCAGCAAGCCAACTAGTTAACCAAACTAAAAAGCGGGCCAACTCGTAGGTCAAATAATTAGCCCTGCTAACTAGTTGGCCGAATAGTCCGCCATCTTGTTAAGCCAGCTAACAAGACGACTGAGGAGTCAGCTAAAGTTTTAAACCAGCCAACTAGTCAGCCGACACCTCAGTCAACAAGTTAAGTCACCTACCTAACTCCTTAACCAACTAGTTAAGTCTGCCAGTTAACTCGTTTACCAACTATTTAAAACAGCTAACTCATTAACCAACTTGATAAGTCGGCTAGCTATCTCGTTAGACAAGTACTTAAGTCA
>NW_007169933.1:0-1252 GCF_000164805.1 Carlito syrichta
TCAGCTAAAGTTTTAAACCAGCCAACTAGTCAGCCGACACCTCAGTCAACAAGTTAAGTCACCTACCTAACTCCTTAACCAACTAGTTAAGTCTGCCAGTTAACTCGTTTACCAACTATTTAAAACAGTTAACTCATTAACCAACTTGATAAGTCGGCTAGCTATCTCGTTAGACAAGTACTTAAGTCAAATAACTAAGTTAGCTAGCTAAGTTAGCTAGCTAAGCCTGCTAGCTCACTAGTTAGCAAAATACTTAAGTTAGGTACTTAAATGTGCTACCTAAATAGCTAGTTAAGTCAGCTTGAAAGCAGACCAGCTAGTTAAGACATCTAGTTATGCCAGTTGGCTAGCCAGCTGTCTACCTAGGTATTGACCTAGTTAAGTCAGTTATCTAGTCAGTTGGCTAGCAAATTAAGTCAGCTAGTTAAGTCACCTGGCTATTCAGGTGCCTAGAGAGGCACAGAGCTAGTTAAATCAGCTGGTATCAAGCTGGATAACTAGTTAAGCCAGCTAATTTTGTCACCTGGCTGGCTAGCTGCCTAGCTCATCAATCAACTAGTTAGGTCAACTGGATAACCAACTGGCTAGCTAGTTAAGTCACTTCATTAAGTCAGTTGACTAGTCAGTTGGCTAGCTAGTTAAAAAGCTTGAGAAGTCAGATGGCAAGACTGCTGGCTAGCTAGTTATTTCAGCTAGTTAAGTCAGTTGGCTAGCTAGGCAGCCAGATAGTTAAGTCACCTAGTTATGTCAGCTTGCTAGCTAGTTAAGTCAGCTAGTTAACTTGGCTAGCTAGCTAGCTAACTATCTAGCTAGCTAGCTAGCAAGATTGCTAGCTATGTGCTAGCTGATTATTTCAACTAGTAATGTCAGCTGGCTAATTAGGCAGCTAGCAAGTTAAGTCAGCTAGTTAAATCTGCTGGCTAGCTAGTTATGCCAGCTATTTAAGTCATCTGGCTAGCCAACTGCCTAGCTGTGTAGCTATCTACTTAAGTCAGCTGGCTAGCCTGTTGTCTAGCTAGTTAAGTCACCTAGATAAGTCAGCTTGCCAGCCTGCTGGTTAGTTAGGTAGCTAGGTAGATAAGTCACTTGTCAAGCCAGGGGGATACTTAGGTAGCTAGCTAGGTAAGTCAGCTGGCTAGCCACCAGGTTAGCTTGTGATTTCAGCTAGTTACATCAGCTGACTAGCCAGCTGACTAACTAGCTAACTCATCGGGTTGAGACAGCTGGCTTGCCAACTGGCTAGATGGTTAGG
>NW_007169934.1:0-360 GCF_000164805.1 Carlito syrichta
GCTCTCCATTCCATTTCTCACTATTCTATTCTATTTCCTTCCATTCCATTCCACACCATTATTTCTTTTCCATTCCATTCCTCTCCATTTCATTCCATTCCATTCCATTCCTCTCCATTCTATTGCATTCCAATCCAATCCATGCAGATTCATTACTCTCTGTTCCATTCCATTCCATTTCAACCCTGTCATTAAATTTCATTACTCTCCATTCCATTTCATTTGATTGCACTCCTTTACATTACATTCCATGCCATCTCATTCCATTCCTCTCCATTCCATTCCATTCTACACTATTCCATTCTTCTCCATTCCATTCCTTTCCATTCATTCCATTCTTCTCCATTCCATTCCTTTCCA
>NW_007169935.1:0-342 GCF_000164805.1 Carlito syrichta
TCCATTCCTCTCCATTCCATGCCTCTGCATTCGTTTCCATTCCTTTCCATTCCATACCTCTCCATTCCTTTCCTCTCTATTTCATTACATTCCTCTCCATTCCATTTCATTGCAATCCTTTCCTCTCCATACCATTCCATTCCATTCCAGTCCATTACATTCCTCTTCATTCCATTCCATTCCTCTCTATTCCATTCCATATCATTCCATTCCACACCATTCTATACCATTCCATTTATCTCCATTCCTTTCCTCTCCATTAGATTACTCTCCATTCACTTCTATTCCATTCCATTCCATTACGTTACATTACATTCATCTCCATTCCATTCCTCTTCATTC
>NW_007169936.1:0-461 GCF_000164805.1 Carlito syrichta
GCTAGCTATATAAGTTATCTAGCAAGTCAGCTAACTATTCAGCTAGATAGTTGAGTCAGCACTCTAACCAGGTTGCTTATCAAATAGCTTGTTAAGTCATCTAGCTAGTCAGCTAAATAGTCGGGTAGATAATTAAGTCAGCTAGCCAGCTTACTATCCAGTTAGCTAGTATGTTAAGTCAGCTTGCTAGGCAGCTAGATAACTTGTTTGCTAGCTAGCTATATCAGCTAGCTAGCTAGCTAGTCAGCTAGCTAGTTAAATCAGTTAGCAAACCAGCTAGTCACTTGGCTAACTAGTCGGCTAGCCACTAGGCTAGCTGGTCAGCTAACTAGTGGGCTCACTCAATTTCCAACAGCTCAGCTAAATATTTGGCTCACTCGCCTACCAACCGGTCAGCAAACTAGTCGGCTCACTCGCCAGCCAACATGTCAACTAACTTGTCACTCGCTCACAGGCCAACA
>NW_007169937.1:0-6462 GCF_000164805.1 Carlito syrichta
AAAGATTTTTTCGCAGATGTTGGGTACAATTTAGGGTTAGGTATACAATCGTTGATTATGCAGATTTCCTTGTTGCTGAGGAGCGCCCTTCCCTCCCATAGTAGTTTCCCTCAATTGCCAGTCCCAACCACACTTCCTTGGCAGTTTGTCACTACTACCAATACCTTTTTTATAGTATTATGACATTTTTTCAAGTTCTGCTTATGAGTGAGAACATAAGGTACTCTGTTCTTTGTTTCTCTGATAGATCACTGAGTATGATTGACTCTAAATCCACCAAAGTTGCTGCGAAGTCCATATGTTTGTCCTTCTTTTTGGCTGCATAATATTCCATTGTGTATATGTACCATATTTTTTTTTTATCCAGTCCAGCTTCAATGGCCAGTCTGGTTGGTTCCATGTTTTTGCTGTTGTGAATAGAGTTGAAACAAACCTACGTGTGCAGGTATCTTTTTTGTAGAATGATTTGTGTTCCTCTGGGTATATTCCCAATAGGGGAATTTCTAGGTCATATGGAAGGTCAATTTCCAATTCTTTCACACTGTCTCCCAAAGAGGTTGCACTAGTTTGCAATACCACCAGCAATGTAGAAGCATTCTTTTTCTCTGCATCCTCACCAGCATCTGTTGTTTTTTGTTTTGTTAACGATGGCCACTCTTACTGGGGTTAGGTGGTCTCTCAATGTGGTTTTGATTTGCATTTCTCTGATAATGAATGAGGCTGAGCACTTTTTAATGTGTCTGTTGGCTGCCCATATATCTTCTCTTGAGAAGTGTCTATTCGTGTCTTTTGCCCACTTTTTATTGCAGCTGTTTGTTTTCTTCCTTTCGGCGTGTTTGAGTTTCTTGTAGGTCCTAGCTCTTAGGCCTTTGTCAGGTATACAGTTGGCAAATATTTTTTTCCCATTCTATGGGCTGTCTCCCTGCTCTCTTAATGATTTCTTTTGTTTTGCAGAAGTTCGTCAGTTTGCTGAGGTCCCACTTGTCTATCTTATTTCTTATGGTATGGGCACGTAGGGTTCTGATCAGGAATTGGTTGCCAGTTCCAATTTCCATATGGGCGTCTCCTGCATTTTCTAAGATTCTTATTGTTTGAGGCTTTACGTTTAGGTATTTGACCCATTTAGAGTTAATTTTTGTGTATGGTGATAGGTAAGGGTCCTGTTTCAATCTTTTACAGGTGATCAGCCAGTTTTCTCAGCACCATTTACTGACTAGGATCTCCTCTCACCAATGGTTGTTGGTGAAGGCTTTGTATAAGATGAATTGGTTGAGAAATTGAGATTTTGCTTCTGGAATCTATCCTTTTCCATTGGTCTATATTCATGATCTTGTACCAATATGATGCTATTTTGATTACTGTAGCCTTATACTAAAGTTTGAAGTCTGGAAGTGTGATACGTCCTGCTTTGTTTCTTTTGCTGATGATTGTTTTGGCTATTCGTGGTCATTTACATTTCCATATGAATTTCTGTATTTGTCATTTCCAGGTCTGAGAAGAATGATGCTGGTAACTTAGTGGGTATTGCGTTGAATCTGTAGATTGCTGTGGTAAGATGGACATTTTAGAAATGTTGATTCTTTCTATCCACGAGCATAGAGTATTTTTTCCATTAGTTTGTGTCTTCTTGGATTTCTCTGAGCAGTGTTTTGTAGTTCTCATTGTAAAGGTCTTTCACTTCTCTGGTTAGGAAGATGTCGAGGTATTTCATTTTTTGTGTGGCTATTGTGAATGGGACTGTGCTTTTAATTTGGGTCTCTGCCTACTTGTTGTTGGTGCATAGGAATGCAACTGTCATTTGTACATTTATTTTGTACCCTGAGATTTTGTCAAAGTCATTTATCAGTGCCAGCAGATTTTGACTGATTGTCTTGAATTTTCAGTGTATAGAATCATATTATCAGCAAAGAGGGTACCAGTGTGATGTTAGTTTTGTAAAATGATTTGTAGAGGATTCCTTCTTTCTCAATTGCCTGGAATACTTTCAATAGGATTGGTATCAGCTCCACTTTGTTCTTTTGTACAATACTGCTGATAGTCATCTGGGCCAGGGCTTTTTTTATAGGTAATTTTCATATGACAGAGTCAATTTTCTGGGTTATTATTGTACTGCTTAGTGTCTCAATGTCTCCTTGTTTCAGTCTGGGGAAGTTTTGCAATATCAGAAAGTCCTCCATTCCATTTAGGTTATGAAGTTTGTTTCCATATAGATGTACATAGTAATCTCTGATAATTTTTTGTATTTCTTCAGGGTCAGTTGTGATTTGATCTTTTGTATTTCTGATTGTGTTTACTGGCTTTCTCTCTCTTTTTCCTGGTCATTCTGGCTAACGGTCCATCAATCTTGTTAATTCTTTCAAAGAACCAGTTTTTGATTTGTTGATGTTTTCTATGATAGTTTTGTCTCCTATGTCCCATATTTGGGCTCTTATTTTGGTGATTTAGATTCTTCTGCTACAGTTTGGGTTTTGGTGGTCTTCTCTTTCATGCTCCCTTAAGTAATTTGTTAGGCTATCAATTTGTGGCCCTTCCATTTTCTTAATGTGTGCTTGTAGAGATATAAATTCTCCTCTTAGAATTGTTTTCATGATGACCCACAGGTTTTGGTAAGATGTTTCTTCATTTTCATTTTTTTCCAGGAATCTTTTATGTAGAGGTTCAGCCTCCAGTGAGCAGGACCTGAGTTGGGGGGAGGGAATAAGAAAGGAAGACAAGAGACAGCAGGATTGGGAAGTCTCTCTCCTCAATAGGCGAGAGCAAGTTTATTATTTAGCATGCCTCTTATATAAGGCAAAACTGTGGAAGGGACTATTGTAAAAACAAGCAACATCAGCATCCAGACCAGGCAACTGGGCCAGGCGTGATTGAAGCATTCGGGTTAGGCATGATTGATATCACACTACTCTGCTTTATTATAAAGTAACAAATCAAGGTCTTTGAGGGAGCCAGAGTGGAATTATGTTGCTACTAGAAGGCGAGCTGTTCTGCATTTATCTTCTTGTACCTAGGGCTTTATTGTAGCTAAGACTTTATCTGTACAATGTATACCCAGATGTGTGGGATTTAAAGACACTGTTTTGTGTAGCAGACTGCATTCCTCACAGCCTACCTCTGGCTAGGATGCAGAGTTTCCAAGTGAGACCCTGCCCATGAGCTTGGGGTACTCAAGGCCTGCTACGTTTTATGTAGCAGTTGGCATCCCTCACCTGCCTTTGGCTAGAATGCAGAGTTTTGAGGTGAGGCCGTTGCCTACAAGCCTAAGGTTCTCAAAGCCTGCTACAGTGGCTGATTCCACATCATATCTGCTTCGAGATGAGGGTGTATAGGCTTGGTTCCTTGAACACAAGGCAAGAACACAAGGACCTTGCCAGCTTATGCTCTGGTTTCCTTCACTTTTAAATTATGCTTTGATTTCATTGTTAACCCAGTAGTACAGCATCATGCTGTTTAGTGTCCATGTCTTTGTGGGCTTTGGGGAAATTTTGTTGGTGTTGATATTTATATTTATCCCATTGTGGTCTGAGAAGGCACATGGCAAGATTTCAACCTTATGTAATTTTTTTATGCTTGATTTAGGACTAAGGAAGTGATCGAGCTTGGCGTACATTTCATGTTGTGATGAGTAGCATATATATTTTGAGGTTGTTGGGTGGAATAATCTATAGGTATCTACTAAGTCCATTTGGTCAAGTGTCAAGTTTAGGTTCTGGATCTCCTGGTTGATTTTTTTGCCTTGATGATCTATCTAGGGTTGTTTGTGGGCTATTCAAATCCCCTGCTATAATAGTGTTAAAGTCAATATCTTCCTTTAGTTTATGTTCTAGTTGCTTTATAAATGCTGATGCCCCTGTGTTGGGTACATATGTGTTTAGGATGGATATTTCTTATTGATGGATTGAAACTTTTATCATTATATAGTGTCCTTTTGTATCTTTTAAAAATTTTTATAGCTTAAAGGTTGTTTTGTCTGATATTAAGATTGCAATTCCTGCCTTCTTTTGGGTCTATTTGCCTGGAAACTCATTTTCCATCCTTTAGCTTTGTGTCTATGTGCATCTCTTAAGGTGACATGAGTTTCCTAGATGTAACAAACAGTTGGGTCATGGTTTCTTATCTAGTGTGCCATTCGTTGTCTTTTCAGTGGTGCATATAGTCAATTCACATTCAGGCATATTACTGAAATGTGATTGCTTAGCCCTGTCATGAGGTTCTTACAAATTTTTTTCATTATCTGTTTGTTTTCTTTTGGCTTTGGGTTTGATGTATGTGTATTCTTGCAAGTTTGTTGCACTGCATTCTCAGTTGATTCTGTGCTCTTCTGTTCTCTTGGGAAGTGTGGTCATTCTTTTTTTTTCTTTCTTCTGTGCTTAACATCTTTTTAAGTGTCTCCTTAGTGTGGATGTGGCTTAATCTCTTAGGGATTGGATGTCTGGGAAGGATTTTAATTTTCCATTACTGATGAAGCTGAGCTTAGCTGGGAAAAAAATTCTTGGTAAAATTGTTTATCTTTGAGGACTTTGAATATTGGACTCCAGTCTCTTCTTGCTTGTAGTGTTTCTGCCAATAGGTCTGTTGCTATTCTGGTTAGTTTTCCCCAGTAGGTATTCTGACCTTTCTTTCTTGCTTCCTTTAGGAGTTTTTCTTTTGTACCTACTTTGTTTAGGCGAATTACTATGTGTCTAGGTGTTGGACTTCTCACTTGAAATCTCATGGTGGTTTTCTGTATCTACTGTGCTTGCCTAGTCACATCTCTGGTGAGATGAGGAAAATTTTCTTGGCTTACCTCCCGGTACTTGCTCCAAATTGTTTTTCATTTCCCATTCATCTTCTAGGATACCAATCAGGAATAAGCTTGGCCTCTTGATATAATTGCACATCTCTTGTAGACTTTTTTCTTTCTTACTGAGTCTTCTATGTTTTTTACAGACTGGGCTAATTCCATGTTCTGGTCTTCAAGTTCTGAAATTCTTTTTTCAGCTAGATTAATTCTGTTTTCCATGCTTGTCATCTTGTTATTTATTTCCTGGATAAAATTTTTATTGCCAAAATCTCTGTTACACTTCTTTCAGTGTTGCATCATGTCTTTCTTGAGTCTTATTCACTCTTTCCATCCATTCCCTAATCCTTGTCATATCCTGGGGCCAGTTGTTGGTGTCTTCCATTGTTTGGGCTCCAAGGTCTGATTTTACAGTAGTTTTCTCTTTGTTACACTTGAAATTTTTTGTGGTCTTCCTTTGTTTTTTTCTCATTTGTCACAGATCTCTTGTTTTTTATTTAGTTCTGTTATTCAGTGTCAGTGGGAGAAGCTTTATTTTCTGATGTTTGCTCAACCTTCTATTCTTCCCTGATCTGGGCTCTGGATTTGTTATATTTTGAAATATGACTGTGGTTGGGAAGTTTGCTGTCTCTTGTAGTTTTTGAAAGTTGAATAAGGTAGGAGATGGGGCACGCTAGGATTCAAAAAATACTTATAAATTACAATGTTCACTAATATGGTATGTGTTCCCTGAGACATACTCCCCACCATCACTCTATATGACTACTCAAAGCAGAAATCAATGCATAAAAACAGAAAACAATGCTAAAAACATTTGAACACACACACAAAGACATACACACAAAACCCCAAACAACTGGAATAACAACATAGTGAAACAAAACAAACAACAAAAACAAACAAGAAAACTGCACACACACACACACACACACACACACACACACACACACACACCCCTAGCACAAAGTGCATGGAGAAGAAAAACAGAAACACCTGAGCAAAAAAGGAATTCAAAATGAACCCTCACACATATATTAACACACACATTAAACTATAAAAAATTTAAAAAAGAAAAAAAATTGAAAGATGAAGAGTCAATCATTCACATACACACATAAACAGAAAACAGCAAACAAAAGAAGAAAGAAACAGAAAAAGAAAAGAAAAACTAAAAAAAAATTGGGGGGATGCAGATCAAACCCTCACATACACATTCATGCACAAATGAGAAATATTTTTAAAGTAGATGAACTAACAACATACAAATAGGCAAAAAAAAATTTTAAATGGAAAAAAATTAAAAACAAAAGAAACCCTGCCCTTTTCTGGCAGGTTTGTAACTGTTCTTCTAATCTGGTCTCCTGCAGAGCTTCCACCTCTTTCACTCTCTCCCTAGTGTCCATAACAGGGAAGGAGGAGGGGCAGTGGAGGTGGGTGGGGCTGCAGTTAGTCCTCCCCTTCCTCTCTTGAATGGTCAGGGAGACCTCTTCTGGTGGGGAGGTGTGGGGTTGTCTCTTCCCCACGTATGTACTTGCAGGGGGTGCCCCAGCCAGGCCTATCCTGGAATGGAGTTCGCCTATTGCAACTGATGTCCGGGCTCCACCTGGGTTTGTCCCTCTCAGTTTTGCCCCAGCTGTGTGGGTCTGATGTTCAGAGGATTGCTGGGGAGGTGGGGTTTGGGTCAG
>NW_007169938.1:0-728 GCF_000164805.1 Carlito syrichta
GGGAGAAGTTGTATAGCTATCAGACCTGGCTTTCTATCCTGGTCGTAATACTTTCTATCTGATGAGATAAAAGAAAATCGTTAATCACTCTCTTCAGCCTCTCTCCACCTAGAAACCATGGAGTTTAGACATTGAAGGCATGCTGGGAGTCTCTGGTTAAATGAGACATGCAAAATGAAATTTCACATATATAGATAATATTCACACCTTGGTGCTGTGAAAAAAAATCATTTGAAGAACATCTGACAAGAGTCTGGTGTGGCTGATGAAGGAAAGCTGTACTGACTGCTATGTATCCGGTCTTCCTGAAGCCCTACCACACATCAATTCCTGGGATCTTTCTGGGCACCTATGTTTGTGCCCATTGCTGCCCACCCCAAATGATACTGAACATCTTGGTTCTCACTCTAAGTGTAGAGCTCCAGCCTACTGGACACCTGAGAGTGTCCATGGTGGATCATCAGGAGATAAAAACCATAATACAAGCTCATGCTCAGGCTTTCTCTCTTTCTCCTGAGTGATACTATACTTACCAGTATGGCCTTACATGGTGTGACTCACCTCCTCTTTCTCACCCTCTTGAGTCTTCTGAGTACATTGTTACCAGCTATACCTCACAGTAAATATACAGTTAAAATATGGACTACTGCTGCAGTTGCATGAAAATATGTAAAAGTTCACAGACTAAATAAATGAAAGCAAACGTGGTTGTCAGAAATGCAAGAAGT
>NW_007169939.1:0-1189 GCF_000164805.1 Carlito syrichta
GAAACCTATTTGGTAAGTAAGTGATTAAATTGTCCGTCGTGAGCGGGTCGTGCAGCCTGCGATCGCGAGAAAGTGTAAGCCACGGAGGCAAGTCTCCTTAGCGACCAGCTCCTCTCTCCGCCAAGCACGCATTGGCCATCCCACGCCTGTGACGTCTCAGTGGGGCTTGTGACAGAGACGGGCACGCCAGGGAGGGAGCGGGCCCAGCCAAGAGCCAAGAAGAGGCAACAACGGGAACCGTGCTAGGCTCCGCCAACCGCCGGCGCAGGTGGATGTTCTAGCCCAGGGGACTTTGCTGCTCGCAGGAGATGGTCACCAGGTGGGTTATTCTGTGGGGCTCGTGGGGGTCACTAGGCTTGGGCACTCAATGGCTGTGTGTCCCTGGCCTAGCCCTCACGGCTACAGGGGCGGAGCTCAGCCAAGGAGCCACCAAGTGTATGCCAGGCTCCCCCAGGACCTCTCCCAAGTCACCGGCCGCCCAGATATCAGGGGGCCAAGGGTTCCAAGAAGGTAGCGTGACTGTCCAAGGGGACTGTATGCTGCACCCTATGACATCCCTCCCCAAGAAGCAGGGGCTCTTCATTTCTACTTGCAAATGGGTAAAATCACTTCAGCTTTGGAAAATGCCTCAGCTGAGCCCTGGCTGTGTTCCTCCTAATCACGCACACACTTCATGACTTACCTCACCTACCCCCCCGCCCCGTGGCTCCCGCCCCCATCGTCTTAGGCGTACTTAGCACGGTGGAGAATCTTTAACTAGTTCATGCAAACCTAGGAGGAAGTCTTTACTTCAACTGCTAAGTTGCCCATGGCTGGCACTGGGATCCAGTCTCCTCAGAAAATATAGATCAGGGGACCCTGATGGTCACGACAGCATCACACCACATTTCTCTTCTCATTCAACTTTGCAGCTCAGATTTTTTGTTTGTTGGTTTGGTTTTGATTGTTGGTTTTTGTTTGGTCTACTTTGAATGATGTGTATATATAAGATAATGTTCTAGATCAATTTTGGTCTATCCTGAAAGAAATTCACTGGTATGTTCTTTTGTATAAATAAGAAGTCAGTTTCTTTGGCCTTCTTGGAATATGTCTAGAAACCAAATATATTGTTTATTTGCAAACTAGTAGTGGAGCAGTGTGTTTGATGAAAATATGTTCAACACAATATGGTCATTATGAGCATGTCAGC
>NW_007169940.1:0-412 GCF_000164805.1 Carlito syrichta
TCAGGGGACCCTGATGGTCACCACAGCATCACACCACATTTCTCTTCTCATTCAACTTTGCAGCCCAGATTTTTTGTTTGTTGGTTTGGTTTTGATTGTTGGTTGTTGTTTGGTCTACTTTGAATGATGTGTATATATAAGATAATGTTCTAGATCAATTTTGGTCTATCCTGAAAGAAATTCACTGGTATGTTCTTTTGTATAAATAAGAAGTCAGTTTCTTTGGCCTTCTTGGAATATGTCTAGAAACCAAATATATTGTTTATTTGCAAACTAGTAGTGGAGCAGTGTGTTTGATGAAAATATGTTCAACACAATATGGTCATTATGAGCATGTCAGCTCTATCCATGCTTCCTTATTGCCACCTAAATATAACTCTAGATAGTCTTATGCCCAACAGAGTGAACAGTG
>NW_007169941.1:0-464 GCF_000164805.1 Carlito syrichta
GATGATTTATTTTGCTGTGCAAAACCTTTTTTTCTTGGATGAGGTCCCACTTGTCTATTTGGCATTTATGGCATTCGCTTTTGGCAACTTGGTCAAGAATTCATGGCCTAATTTGATGCACGTAAGGGTGTTTTTTATATTTTCTTTTAGGATTCTTATAATTTGAGGTTTTATGTTTAGGTTTCATTCATTTTGGCTTGATTTTTATATATGTGATAGGATGGGTTCCAGATTCATTCTTCTGCATGTAATCAGCCTATTTCCCTCTCACGATTTTCTAAATACGGTGTCCATTCCCTGTGATTGTTATTGGTAGCTCTGTCAAAGATGAGTTGGTTGAGAGATTGTCAAAGATGAGTTGGTTGAGAGATTGTGATGTTGCTTCCAAAATCTCTGTCCTGCTCCATTGGTCTATGTATCTATTCTTGTACCAATACCAGCCTGTTATAGTTATTATAGTCTTG
>NW_007169942.1:0-3191 GCF_000164805.1 Carlito syrichta
GATAGGATGGGTTCCAGTTTCATCTTCTGCATGTAATCAGCCTATTTCCCTCTCACGATTTTCTAAATACGGTGTCCATTCCCTGTGATTGTTATTGGTAGCTCTGTCAAAGATGAGTTGGTTGAGAGATTGTCAAAGATGAGTTGGTTGAGAGACTGTGATGTTGTTTCCAAAATCTCTGTCCTGCTCCATTGGTCTATGTATCTATTCTTGTACCAGTACCAGGCTGCTATAGTTACTATAGTCTTGTAATAAACTTTAAAGTCAGAAAGTGTGATATCTTCCACTGTGTTTCTTTTCCTAGGGAGTGTTTTGGCTATTTGTGCTATTTTGTGTTTCCATAAGAATTTATGAATTGTCACTTCCAGTTCAGAGAAAAATGGTATTGGTAATTAGATAGTATTTTATTGAATCTGTAGGTTGCCTTGGGTAGGATGGACCTCTTGACAATATTGATTCTTCCAATTCATAAGCACGGAATGATTTTCTATTTGTTTGTGCCATGTTTTATATCTCTGAGCAGTGTTCTATATTTCTTGCTGTAAAAATCTTGAGTAAATCTATTATTTTACCAATTATTTGTCTTTCCAATCTATTCCTTACTCTACTGCAATCTCTAATTACCATTGCCTCCAGAGGGCTTCTCCTAAAACATAAATCAGGTCATATCATTCAAACCACTTCAATGGATTATGCTAAGCAAAAGCCAAAAACCTTAAAATGCATCCAAAGCCCTAGGATTCTCAGCCCTCCATTTCCTTTCTGATAATATTGTTTTCTCCATGCTAAGTCTTCTTTTTACAAACACACTAATGTCCTTTCTGTTCCCTCAATACTCTATGGAAGTTCGGCCTTATGGCCTTCCCATCTGGCTGTTCCCTCTGTCTGGAATTAATTCCCCAGATATGCACATAATTGTTTTCTGGAACCGTTTCACGTTCCTTCTTAAATTTTGCATTCACTATAATTACCTAGTACAACCTCCCCCAACAACTCACAGTCTTTATGCCCCTTCGCTACATTCCATTTCTCTGTAGTACTTACCCTACGTACAATTTGTTTTATGTTTTACTTAATTTTTATTTATATATTTATACTTACATTAATATATTTGCTAATTGATGTTCAACTTTATCCCTCAATCAGGTTATGAGTAGTTTCTTTATTGTTTATGACCTTGTTCCTGGAACATAATAAATCTTAGAGAGGAAGAGTACCTGGCATTTGGTAGGGGGTTGATAAGTTTCATTGAATAAAAAAGATATGATTCTGAATGTCATGCATAAAATTTGTTGTTGGTGTACCTAGTCAAGTTATCTGTATCCATAAAACCTTGGTTTCCTCTCTTGAGAAACAGAATCATAACAGTTCTCTCAGAAACTTGTTAGAAGAACCAAAGGTAATTTTAAGGGATAAGTAAAAAGTAGCTGTTATTTTCTTCAGCATGAATTAAGCAGGAATCCAATTTTGGATATGTTTAGAAAGGGAAAGTAAACTTCATAACATTCAGAACTAAAAGTGACTTCAGTTTTTATTTAGAGAGAAGACCAAGTCTAGAACACTCAAAGACTTAGGACATGTGAACGACAAAGACATAAGTATAGAAGAAAGTTGTTGCATTTGTTACATTTATTATTTGACTGAATGAGCCCAAGGTGATAACATTATCAGGACAGTTGAATTATATCACAAATGAGCAGTACCTGCTGCATTATACTGACAAAATATTTCAGATGATGGAGATTTCAAAATGCCTAGGACTTTAAAGAGGCAAGCAACAATACCTAAGAGAAGAAGGAGAGGAAATTAAATAAACAGATACTGGAACGGTGTCTCATGCCTGCAATCCAGCAATTTGGGAGTCAAAAATGGGTGGATTATGGGAGGTGAGCAGTTTAAGACAAGACAAAACAACAAAGTGAGAACTCATCTCTACAAAACATACAAAATTTAGCCAGGCACAGTGGTGGGTGACTATAGGCCCAAGTACTTGTGAGGCTCAGACAAGAGGATCACTTGAGTTCAGGAGTTGAGACTATGGTGAACTATGAGTAAGCCACTATACTCTAGCCTGTGCAGCAAAGTGAAGACCTGTCTCAAATAAAAAAAGAAGGAAAGAAGAAAGAAAGGAAAGAAAAAAGAAAAGTACTTCAGGAAATTAATAGCATCAATGGATAATGAAAATCTTACTTAATGATAATGGGGTAAGTTCCTCAATAAGACTACCAATACTAAAAGTGTCTGCACAAACAACAGATCTTGAAAATACATAAATACAAAAATGGCAGCACTGAAGGGAGAATGAGATATCCACAGTTATTGTGGCAAACTCCATCACTCCTCTCTCTATACCAATAGAACATGCTGGGCAACAACATAGTAAGAACAAAGAAGTCTTGAAAAACACTCTCAATAAAGTTGAACTAACTTAGAGAATACCATATTCAACAATAGCCAACACACTTTTAATGTAAACATGAAGCATTTTCCAGGATAGACCATATTCTGGGCCATGAAACATATATTATTAAATATTAAAATAATACAGATTATAGTTTCTCACTACCATGTCCTGAAGCAGAAATTAATAATATAAAATATCTTAAAACTTCCAATTATTGAAAATTGAACAACATATTTCTGAATAAACCATGTGCCAAAAAGAGTTCACAAGAAAATTCAGGAAACATTTGGAATAGAACAAATGGAAACATAAAATACAAATTCTGTGGGACAAAGCTCAAGCAATTTTTAGACTTAAAAGTCTTTATTTAAAATGTGTAGATAAATCAAAATGGAAGTTTTTAGCTTAAACTAGAAAGAGCGAATATCATTTAAAAAGAAAGACTGGAAATGTAAACCAAAAGAAGGAAATAGAGGACCCAGAAATAGACTCATTTTTTTTTGGAAGATATTTAAATCTCTGGAACAAATGATGCTGTAAACACTGGTCACCTGCAAAAACAGTATCTTGATGCTTATTTCAAATTTCATTTTAAAAAATGTTTATTACACCAATAAGTATAAAAATTAATGCTATAAATTGCTTAAAGAATAGCATTGGAAACCTAGTTAAGACAAAGTTCATTAGGTAGCATAAAAAATTTTTATAAGGCACAATTGCTTTCAACAAAATAAGACAATTTAGTTTTTTATAGACAACAAACACACACTCTCTCTCACACACACAC
>NW_007169943.1:0-425 GCF_000164805.1 Carlito syrichta
CCAGTGCTTCTAACATAAGGTTTTCTTCCCGTTGCTGATAGAGGCTTGTTTACTGCACCCAATACTCCAGCAGGCTTTGGCTTTCCTGTTAACAGAAACACTCTTGTCTCTTCTGAAATGTAATTCTTGTCATTACAGAAGTCCTTTTCTGGTTGTGTAAAAAAATTCATTGGGAGGACTGGTTCCTTTGGAGAGTCTGCATTGCACATGGCACTTTTACTGTTTATAACACACAGAGCCACATCACAAACTGTATAAAGTTTTTCATTTGTTTTGGATTCATCAGTAGACTGGGCATCTCAGGTGAGCTTGGTGTTCTCTGCCATTTTCTTCATAAAGGCATGACTATTGTTTTCATTCTTTGTCATTAAAACTTCAAGCATGAACCATAGGCACTCTTTGATATCACGAAGCTGATCAACATC
>NW_007169944.1:0-633 GCF_000164805.1 Carlito syrichta
TAGCTTGGTAGCTAGCTAGTTAAGTCAGCTAGTTAAATCAACTGGCTAACCAGCTGGCTACCTAGGTAGTGAGCTAGTTATATCATTTGGCTAACCAGTGGGCTAGCTGGTTTGTTCATCTAGTTAAGTCACCTTGTTAGCAAACATCAAGGTATGTAGCTAGCTAGTTAACTCAGCTGGAGAACTGCCTGGCTAGGAAGCAATGTCAGCAAGTTAAGTCAGCTGAGTAGCCAATGGGTTAGCTGGTTAAGTCAGCTAATTAATCAGCTCTCTACCTAGCTGGCTACGTAGGTAGCTAGCTAGATAAGTCAGCTTGTTAGGCAGCAGGATTCCTGTTCAAGTCAGCTAGTTTATTCAGCTGACTAGCCAGCTGGCTAGGTAGGTAGCTAGCTAGTTAAGTGAGTTCGTTAGCCAGTTTTCTAGCTTATTAAGTCAGCTATGGAAGTCAGTTGGATATCCAGATGGCTAGATAGGTATCAAGCTAGTTAAGTCAGCTGTCTAGCCTGCTGATTAGTTGGTTAAGTCAGCTAGTTAAGTCAGCTGGCTAACCAGCTGGTTAGCTAGTTAAGTCAACTCATTAAATCAGTTGGATACCCAGCTGGTTATCTAGTTAAAAAGCTAGTTAAGTGAGAT
>NW_007169945.1:0-721 GCF_000164805.1 Carlito syrichta
TAGGACTGGAATGGAGAGGAATGAAATGAAGTGGAATGAAATCAAATGTACAGAAATCCAATGGTAAGGAATGGAAAGTAATTGAAAAAGATGGAATGTTATTTAGAGGAAAATAATGGAAACAAATGTAATGGATAAAAAAGGAATGGAATAGAATAAAGAAGATGGGAATGGAAAGGATATATATTGAATGTAATGGGGAGGAAGCGAATTTCAAGAGGGGATTGGAATGAAATGAAATGGGTTACAATGGGATGGAGAGTGATGGAATGGAATGGAGAGGATTAAAATCCTATGGAAAGGAATGGTATCAAGAGGAATGGAATGGATAGGAATGGAATAGAATGCTGAGGAATGCAGTGGAATATAATATAGCGGAATGCACTTAAATGGAGAGGAATGGAACAGAGATGAATGGAATGCAGTGGAATGGAATGGAATTGAATGCAATGAAATGGGGTCAAATGGAGAGGAATGGATTGGAATGGAGTGCAATAAAATGAAATGTAGAGGAATAAAATGGAAGTGAATTAAATGGAATGGAATGTTATGGAATAAAATGTAGTGAAATGGGATGTACAGGAATGGAATGGAGCGAAAAAAGAGGAATGGGATAGAATCTAATGGAATGGAATGGAAAGGATGGGTATTGACATTAAAGGAATGGAATGGAGTGGAGAGGAATGTAAGGGAATATAATATAGTGGAACTGAATGAAATG
>NW_007169946.1:0-1098 GCF_000164805.1 Carlito syrichta
AGAGGAAGGGAATAGGGAGGAACTGAATGGATAGGAATGGAATGGAATGGAATT
The DNA here is from genome assembly GCF_000164805.1 of Carlito syrichta. Taxonomy (NCBI): domain Eukaryota; kingdom Metazoa; phylum Chordata; class Mammalia; order Primates; family Tarsiidae; genus Carlito; species Carlito syrichta. Next base: position 55 of record NW_007169946.1, read on the forward strand.
GAATAGACAGGAATGAAGTGAAAAGGTATACAGTGGAATAGAGAGGAATGGAATAGAAAGGAATGGAGTGGCGTGGAATGGAATAGAATAGATAGCAATGTAATGTAATGTAATGTAATGTAATGTAATGTAATGTAATGAAGAAGAATGGAATTGAATCGAATGGAATTGGGAAAAATGGAATAAAATGGAATGGAAGTCAGGTTAGGTGGCTCAGCCTGTAATCCCGTGCCTTTGGGAGGCTGAGGTGAGTGGATTGCCTGGGCCCGCAGGTTCGAGACCCGCCTGGAAAGGCAAGACCTCACCTTTACAATAAAATCAAAAAATTAGCTGGGTGTGGTAGTGCGTGCCTGTAATTCCGTCTACTTGGAAGGCTGAGGCGGAAGGATTGCCGGATCCCAGAAGGTTGAGGCTGTGGTGGCCGGGAGCAGCCACTGCACTCCAATCTGGATGACAGAGTGAGACTAAAACTCCAACAACAACAAAAAATAATGAAATGGAATGGAATGGAGAGGTATGGAATGGAGAGGAATGGAATAGAATGTAAAGAAACTGAATGTAAGTGAGAGAAATGGAAAGGAAAGGGATGAAATGGAATGATAAGGAATGGAATGGACTGCAGAGGAATGGAATGGAATGCTGAGGAATGGAATGGAGAGGAATGGAATGGAGTGGAATGGAATGGAATGGAATGGAATTGACACAAATGGAATGGATAGGAATGGAATGCAGATAAATGGAATGGAGTGGAATGGAACACAATGTAATTGATGGGAGAGTAATGGAGAGGAATGGAATAGAATGGAGTGCAATGGAATGAAAAAGAATGGAATGGAGAGGAATGGTATGGAGAGATATGGAATGGATTCGAATGGAATGGAACCAAGTTGAATGGGGAGGAATAGTGTGGAAAGGTATACTATGGAATTCAACAGATAGGAATGTAATGAAATAGAGTGGAATGGAATAGAATGGTCAGGAATGGAATGGAGAGGAATGGAATGGAGTGGACTGGAATCAAATGTAGACGAATCCATTGGTAAG
>NW_007169947.1:0-4311 GCF_000164805.1 Carlito syrichta
TTCCTCTGGGCTAGGGTCACCTCCTTAAGGGGAACTGGCCAGCCCCCCAAAGCCATGTGTGTGGATCTGAATTGCAAAGGTGAGGATATGGCCTATGGGACATGGATGGGGACAACGTCGGTGGCATTTCCAGGGTGGCCTGGGTAGTGTTGTTTGGGGATCCCATCAGGAACCATGTCGCTGGTCATCACAGTGATACCCGTGGTAAAGACACAAAGTGCCTATTTGTTGCAGCAGTCTGGCATGTTGCTACACACCCCCTGACAATGTCCCATCTGTGTCTTTCTCCCCTGAACCCTTCTGATTTCTTGATGTTTTATGCTGTGGTTTCTGCTGCCCTGTTGGATTTGCGGATTAGATGGAATTTCCTCGGCTGCACCGATCATTTGTGGCCCCTGGTGCTGACTCTCCTACCTGTCCTGCAGCCCTCTAATCCTATTTGGTGTCAGGCCTGTGGACATGTGGACTCTCTTTAGTTTGTAGATTAAAATTCCACGCCTCGCTCTGGTATTCAGAACTCTCCACAGCCCATCTCCAACTTGTCCCACAATATTTTTCAACCCCCTGGCCCCTGCTTTCCCAACATGCCCACACTTCTTTATCATCTACTCATCAAATAATTAATGGGACAGTAGTCAACACCAAGGACTACACTAGGTCTTGCTGATGAGCCATGAAAAAGGCATAGCCCCTTTCCCTGAGAAACTCACCTACTCACTCAAGCTGTCTCTGTATCTGGGGCAGCCTCCTCTCCCCCTTGTGACCCCATTTTCCTGAAATCCTGCCATGATGTGGGTTCACATGATTCCATGGAAAGTATTTCCCAAATGTACCAAGTGCACAGGAGATGTTCTTGCACTTTGACCAATCAACCCCACTTTGGGCATCTAAAGATGTAATCCAAAACTTCAGAAATATGGCTTATGTGCAAAAATCTACATTGCTGCCTTACTGATCAGCCTTACTTATAATATTAAAAATGGAAATAACATATAATAGATGATGTCATAAGTAATACAATCAATAACTTGAGACCATTAATAACGGAAGAGCTTTCAACCCTACTGCATGCACTTTGAGGAATACTACATGTCTGCTCAATTTCCAAGTATAGAAACTTCTGATGATATGGGAGACTGCCTACCATGAATTACTTGAAAAAAATCAGACTGAAGTCATATATGTGTTATGAAATTAAATAATTCAAGCTTACGAGTATTGAAACTCTAAATTATTCTGAGCCTTGAGAGGCATGTAATGCAGAATGAGTCATGCTTATGCAGCTGCAACTTCTGCTTCTCTTATTCTATATTACCTCTCTTTCATATTCTCATACTACAGTTAAGACCAAGTGGTGCCAGAGATGAGACCCCTACAAATTAGGAGACAGAGAAAAGGGCTGAGCAAGAAAATCAGCCCATTTCAGCTTTGAAGGATGCACTTAATTTTGATATAAAATTAGCTCAATCTCAAACTTCAAACACAGAACAAGAAAATTGGGGGAAAATGCAAACATACTCCTCCAAGACTGAACTAGGTATGAATCTACCCATCCTTTCAACCAAACTACACTTACCTTTCTTAACTTATGTGCATAATTAAACTCATTGGAACCCCAGTAAGATGATCATGTGGGAAAACCTTCTCCAACTGTTGTTAATAGAATATACATGCATCTTTGATGTAATTCTTTTGTGTCCATCATAGAGGGACAAGCTGACTAACTGACCAAAAGAATCACACCAAAGATGTGTGGACTAATAAAACTGGAGACATGGAGGTACATCCAAGAAACGGTGCATCTGAGCCATTGTATTACAAAATACTGCTTGGCATGCCACCGAAAGGACACGGCAACTGGGTTACTTGTTGGCTAGCTCGGAATAAAGTTGGCTATCTCTGAGTAAGATGTGGTACAGATCTATGGCCATGGTTACTCCCAGGAAGATTAGGACGATACTCTTTGGATCATGACTGGGCACAAGGTTAAATAGTTTATACATTTTTAAAGCCCGCAAACCATCCTCATTTCCAATCTCACTGGGTTTGTTCTATATTCCATTCGTATAATCATTTAGCTTCTGTCATGAGTGGGTGTCGAGGACATCATGTGGCACGCAAAAGCCCTACCAATTACACAAAAAGAGTGCTCAATAATAGCTGCATGGGTATCTCATGATTAAACCAGGAAGCTGCTCTTATGAGAAAGGCTGTATTACAGAGCCATGTGCTTTCAGACATACAGCAACCCAAGAAGGAAACTGAACTATCATAAAAAGAGTGTTGTGTTTATATCCCAGATAAATCAGGTGCCAGCGCTCAATGAGGGCCAGCTAAGGGAATGCTGAGAGTCAGGATGAGGAACAAAAGTCTGGCTTCCGGTCCCCAAGGGTATCGGCATCACCTTCGTCATTAACATCACCATTGTAGTTCTTTGTGGAAATAAATAAAGACCACTCACACGAAAATATTTATTCAGGACTTGCTAAAGCAAGGGAGTTAGCCACCACCGCTTGCATCTGGCAAAGACTCAAAGGCAGAGGTGTGGGAAAATTTTGCAACAGAAAACAAGTGTGCTCTGATTGGAGGTTGCTAACGAGGGAAGTTGTAGGAGCCTTCCTAGACACAGGGCATTCTGTGTACTAAAGTCTGAATGTTTGTGCATCCCCCAAAGTCATATATTGAACTCTTCACCCCCACAGTGATGGTATAGGAGGTGGGGCCTTTGGGAGATAATTAGGTCATGAGGGTGAGCCCTGGGGGTTGGAGCCGTGACCTCATAAGAGAGGCTCAAGGGAACGTGTCCTCTCCTTCCACCATGTGAGGACACAAGAGGGCACCAGCTATGAACCAGAACCTGGGCCTTCACAAGACAGCAAATCTGTTGACACCTTGACCTTGGATTCCACAATGTCCAGAATTATGAGAAATAAATTTCTGTGTATAAGGCACCCAGCATATGGCATTTGGTTATGAGTCTGAAAAGACTAAGATACTACGTCACTGGTTTGGGGAGCAAGTTTTATTTTCTCTGGTTAGTCCTGAGTGGGAAGCAGGGGCAGACGAGAAAGATCAGCCAGTTGCTAACTAGGTCCTGACTGTTTCACACTGGTTGTTGCAGAGGTTGTAGGCTAGGCTCGAGTTCAGATGTCATTCATGGCCATTGCTCATTTGTAGATTCAGTTGCTCATCGTCAAAAACTATACAGTAATGAAAAATAGTTATAAATGTGTCGAAGGGCCATAAAAGACCTTCTACAGAAAGTACGATATGAAAGAGGTTTTGAAATCTGCCATATCCAGGCTGAGTGGAGTTCTGGGCATGTTAGAACATGCAAAAACAGTTTGTAGTGATAAATATACACACAGAGAGACACATATATACCAAAAGGAAGAAGAAAACTCTGTGAATTTTGAATCTGAAAATTGTGTAAGTGCCCTTGTATTCACTGAGAAAATTGGAAATGTGAGAATTCAAATCTCTGATATTATTGTTTAAAGAAAAGATTTTTATTTCCTGATATAATATACAAGTTGTAAATATTTGTTTTTTTCTGATCTGTGATCAGATCACTGTGTCACAGGGCAGAAGAAGCATCTATTTTGAAACCAGAAAGACCTGTATTAGAATCCTTACTTCTGAACTTCTACTCATATGATCCTCAACAACTTAATTCGTCTTTCAACTTAACTCATCTCAGAGAGAGACAGAGACAGAGACAGAGACAGAAAAAAGAAAAAAACACACACACACACACACACACACACACACACCTATACTTACTAGAGACTCTGAGATTTCTGATGTGTTAAAATGTGAGGAAATGCAGTAAATTTGCTGCTGGTGCCTCTTCCCCTGAGCACAGTGAGATCCAGCACCCTCAGCTTTCCTGAAGGGTGGCTAATTCTCTCTGTGTGACCTTTTTCCCCCAACCCCTTCAGTGTGGTTCCTTACTGTTGGTTCTCCTTGGTTCCCAGAGGATGGTGCTAGACTGCTCAGGCAGATTAAGCTAATTTACACCTGGGGACCACACATTACCCAGGTGAATGCTGAGTGGCCCCACTCAGGCAAGGACTTTCCTGAGAGGGTCTTTAGCGGTCTTGTGGCTGTGGTCCCCACCACAATGTGGCTGCAGAGAGGAATCACTGGGGCCTCTCTCAGTCAACCCAGGTTGTCATAGCAAGATAACACAGACTGGTTAACTTAAACAACAGAATTTGTGTCTTACGGTTCTGGAGCTGGGAAGTCCAAGATCAAGGTGCCGGTCGGTAGGTTTGGTGTCTGGCGAGGGCTCACTCACTTTCTGGTTTG
>NW_007169948.1:0-861 GCF_000164805.1 Carlito syrichta
GATGACAGCTGCATTAATGAGCCTTAGATCCTGCACTAAGTGGTAAGTGCCGTTTGGTTTTCATACTGCTAAAATCGGGGTGTTGAATGGGGAGTTAGTGGGGTGCAGATATCCCTTTTGTAGCAAAGAGTCAACGACAGGTTGGAGTCCTAGAAGACTGGAGGTAGGAAGAGAGTACTGTGGCTGATCAGGATGTGCAAAAGGATTTTTAAGTTGAATGTGGACTGGAGGGCAGTGTGCTAGGAAGGGGGAGTCTATGTCCCATACTTGAGGATTCACTATCGAGTAGGGCAAAGGGGGAAGTGAGTCAGAATCTTCGGCGGTTAGAAGGGCCAAGAACGGAATTGTAAGGGAAGGGTTGCAGAGGGCCGCACTTGGGTTAAAAGTGATGGACGCCTGAAACTTGGCTAAAATGTCTCTGCCCATAAGAGGCACAGGACACTGAGGCATTACCAAAAAGGAATGAGTGAAGGAGATGTTTGCAAAGACGCATGTAACTGTAAGAGTTATGCATGTATGGATGGGCTGCTCCCCTACCCCGACTATAGGGGACTCAGACGGGGAAGTTGGGCCCCAAAACTCTCAAATGACAGAAAGGGTGGGTCTGGTATCCAGGAGAAAGTGGATGGTGCACTCGTCAACGGTTATAGTGACCCTGGGTTCCCGACGATTTGAGATTAGTGATGATTTGAGATTAGTGTCGGGCAGGGAGACCCCGGGTCCCATCAGTCTAAAGTCGCTGCCATGCCCAACAGATCCAGAGTGGGATGGGGGGTTGACCCAGTCCCTCTTTGGGGACCAGGGCAGTCCACTGCCCAATGTCCCACCTGTCCACATCTAGGACATGGTTTTTGGGGTACT
>NW_007169949.1:0-883 GCF_000164805.1 Carlito syrichta
GGGGGTGCTGATTATTATTATTTGGAGTCAGAATCCTGCTCTGTCACCCAGGCCAGAGCACAGGGGCATGCTCATGGCCACTGCTGACTCTACCTGCCTGGCTCAGGCGATCTTCCTTCCTTGGACCACCAAGTGGCTGGAACCACAGACCTGCGCCACCACACCCGGCTAATCTTTGTATTTATTTTTGATGGCTGAGATGATGTCTTGCCACATGTCCCTGGCTATTGTCAAACCTTCAGGTTCAGGTCATCCACTCGCCTGGGCCTCCAAAAGGCCATGATGCCAGGTTGAGCTCCTGAGCTCGGCCTGTGGTTGTGGAGGTGGTAGTAGTACCATGACAATGGGAACCTTGACCCCAGAAAACTTGTTTGGATGGGTGTGGAGACACGGTCTCCCTGCGTGGTTTGGGCTGGACATGGGCTCCTGGTCTCCAGCCATCCTCCCACCTCTACCTCCTAGAACATTGGGATTCCTGCATGGGATGCTGCACCAGGTCCTCTGGTTTGTTTTTGATGAAGGGTCGAGGCCAGGCTTGGGGGCACAGCTGCGGCATCCCAGCACTTTGTGAGGCCAAGGCCAGCAGCCAGTCCTAGCCCACGGACTGAGACCCACATGCGCAACTCGGCGACAACTCATCTCTACCCTCCATCCCAAATGTTCCGGATGTGGTGGCACACGCCTGTCATTCTGGCTCCTCAGAAGGCTGAGAAAAGTCCTGCCAGAGCCTGGTGGGCTGAGGCTGTGGTGGCCAGGAAGGAGCCATTAACCTAAAGCCTGGGCGATAGAGTGAGACTCTAACTCAAAGAAAAACAAGAAAAAAGGGGGAAAAAAGTAGAGCATCCATTTGTTCATGGAGTTGGAGATCATCCTGAACACACAG
>NW_007169950.1:0-736 GCF_000164805.1 Carlito syrichta
AAACACTGAACATTTATATTACATGGATGTATATATTTTGGGTAAAAATGTTCTGAGACTAAGTAAATTTAAATTGTGACTATTTGATAGTGATTTGATATTATTTGATAATCCCTAAGTACTGTATTTAAAATGGTGCATAACTTGTCCTTTTATAATACATATTTTAGATCTATCATTGGCTTTTATTTATTTATTTTTTTGGTATGTTCTAATACCTTCCCGTCTTACGTATCACCACCATACAGTAGCTGCATAAGTGACTAATTTCTATTCATCTGGTTGTTTTTATGTCTTGTCTACAGGCTGATAAAACTATCTCTAGAAGATATGTGATTTTAAAAATGAAACAGACATAGTTTTCCTCCCAGTTGTTGCCCAGAGATCTCACCTATGAACCCCTGATGGCACCATCAGCCACTGCTGGGCCAGTAGGAAAACAGGCAGACTCTCAAGGTAATTATCTGGCAACTCCTCCTTTTTGCCTAATGGGTTTAAGTTCAGGAAGTTTGATCTCACTTGGCCATAACCAACCCATGAGACATACAAGAAGAAGAGGAGGATCAGCTTGGTTTTTAATGTAGATTAGTCAGAGAGACTACGAGATGAAGACTCTAGAGTTTTGAGTTTGGATGACTGGGGAGATGATGGCCCTGCTAACAGATATGGGAAGTCCAGATGTGATTTCAATTTTGGACATACCGAATTTGGGATACAGAGAAGACATCCATGTGCA
>NW_007169951.1:0-342 GCF_000164805.1 Carlito syrichta
TCATTAATCAACTAGTTAACTCAGCTGGCTAACCATATGTCTAGCTAGTTAAGTCACCTCGTTAAGTCTGTTGGCTAGGCAGTTCGCTAGCTAGTTAAAAAGCTAGTTAAGTCAGATGGCTAGACAGTTGACTAGCTAGCTTTTTCAGCTTGTTAAATCAGCTGGCTAGCTAGTTAGGCATTTAAGTCAGTTATTTATGTCAGCTAGCTAGCTAGTTAATCCTTCTAGTTAAATCAGCTAACTCGTTAGGTAGCTAGCCAGGTAGCTAGCAAGTTAATTCAGCTAGTAAAACCTGTTGGTTAGCTAGGTAGCTAGTTATTTATGTCAGCAAGTTGTCAGTTG
>NW_007169952.1:0-357 GCF_000164805.1 Carlito syrichta
GCTAGACAGTTGACTAGCTAGCTTTTTCAGCTTGTTAAATCAGCTGGCTAGCTAGTTAGGCATTTAAGTCAGTTATTTATGTCAGCTAGCTAGCTAGTTAATCCTTCTAGTTAAATCAGCTAACTCGTTAGGTAGCTAGCCAGGTAGCTAGCAAGTTAATTCAGCTAGTAAAACCTGTTGGTTAGCTAGGTAGCTAGTTATTTATGTCAGCAAGTTGTCAGTTGGTTAGCTAATTAAGTCAGCTACTTAAGGTAGCTGGTTAGCCAGCTGCCTAGCTGGGTAGCTAGCTAGTTAATTCAGCTGGCTAGCCAGCTGTATAGCTAGGTAAGTCTCCTAGTTAAGTCAGCTTGTTAGCCA
>NW_007169953.1:0-414 GCF_000164805.1 Carlito syrichta
GCCAGCCAACTGGTTCACTGAGCTTACTAGTGGGCAAACACGTCAGTCAATGAGTTAACCCAGCTAACTGGTTGGCTGACTATTCGGCTGAAATATTAAGCCAGCTAACAAGTCGGCTGAGTAGTCAGCCAATGTGTTTAACCAGCTAAGTAGTCTGCAGACTCATCAGCCACCAAGTTAAGTCACCTAGCTAACTCGTCAACCAACTAGATATGTCAGTTAGTCAACTCGTTTAACAACTAGTTAAAACAGTAACTCATTAACCAACTCATTAAGTCAGCTAGCTACCTCTTTAGGCAGCTAGTTAAGTCAGCTATCTAAGTCAGGTAGCTAACAATCTAGTAGCTAAGTGAATTAGCTAAGTCAGCTAGCTCACTAGAGAGCTAACTATTTAAGTCAGCTACTTAAGTCTGC
>NW_007169954.1:0-3971 GCF_000164805.1 Carlito syrichta
AATTCCTAGAACTTATGATCTATTTCTTGGTCTAATACTGACAGGCCATACAATGTCAGGAGGGCGAATGTGCATCTATTCTGCTAGAACATGGTGCCGATCCAAATCTTTCAGATACCTGTGGCTACGCTGCCCTCCACTATGCTGTCTACTATGAGAATGTGCCAATGGCAAGAAGACTGCTGTCACATCATGCAGATATTGAAGCAAAAAGCAAGGTACAGATCAATCAACTTCATTTTCAAAATACTTGAGATGAAAAGATGTTTTCCATATTTGGAAGCTCAAGCATTTCCTGAATGAGAATATTTTGAGATAACTTAATTGTCTAAGATTTTAACTATTGATACTCTTAAAGAAGCATTAGAGGACACAGCTTTCTTTTATGCTCTCATGGTAAATATTTGTGATAATACTGAATTTGTCCAAGGTAAAACTTTCATTTTTAAAATTCTTTTTCCCTCTCAAGTGTTTTTTGAATAATTAGTATAAAACAATACAGGAAAGCAAAATTTGTCCTGGAAATAGGCTTTATCTTAAAGTTCAAATAAAACAAAGGCATTTTACATTAAAAGGCATTTTAAAATAAATGGATATTTTACTGAGGTGGACAAGTTTCTAAAAAAATAAAGATAATTCATATGAGGGTGACTTATCTCAGTGGTAAGGATAAAGAAGGAAAAATGGAAAGGGATGAGAACAATCAGAAAATTGCAGGCTAACTTGGAGATTAAGTAATGCAATAAAATATCAAGAGGAGGTATCTTTGTGTGTGTTTAGTTTGGCTTTATTATTATTTCTTCTAGTTTATTTGTTTAAACAAGGTGCTTTTCAGTTATGGAGTTAATGATTTTCGGTTTGGGAAAGAGGGTTAGTGATTTGTCAGCTTGCCTAGAGATTAATTTTAGGAGGACTCTGAGGCAACCAGATTGACAGTGAGTTGGCAGTGATGAAGTGGGAAACAAGAAGGAAGAACAAATAATCAACTCATTTCTTGTCCTGTTCTAGCAGAAACAGCCACTTAGATAAGAGTCTAAACTCTGCTCCCATATCTGCAGTATCTTGATGGGAAGGTTGGAGATAAGGAGCTTATAAATAGCAAAATCAAGTTGGATTGTCTGTTTCCTAGTCCCAATTCTACCCCTACTTATAAAATTAAAGGAAGTTTTCAGTAAATGACTCTTTCACACTTTCTTCTTTTTGACCAAATCCCCAGATGATAACAGGACTTGGCCATGTGGATGAGAGATAAGACTGAAGTGATTGCCTACTGTACTAGATCTCAGCTGGCATTATGCTTTACCATGACCTAGAGAAATTTGAAAACCTACAAGTCTGGGCTCTCTCCTGAAGGTTTTGATTGAATTAGTCTAACAAGGCCTAGACATGTATATTTAAGAATAATCCCTTGAAGCCAGGCATAGTGGCAACGTGTGCCTGTAGTCACAGCTATGTGGAAGGCCAAAGTGGGAGGATTTCTTGAGCTCAGGAGTTGAAATCCATCCTGGGCAACATGGTGAGACCCTGTCTCTAACAACAACAACAAAAACAACACATCCTTGAGATTCTGATACACTCCTGGTTAAGAACCATTGAATAAATAAGTATAATATATATGTTCTCATATATTAAAAACTTAAGAAATCTATAGAACAGTTGTAGTTTGATAGATGCTGCTTACTTCATATCTCTCCAGTAATATTAGGCTGACATTTGTCTTTCCCTATCTTGGTGGTTGCAAAGTTAAAAAATAATATTGGCAATATCTATCAGCTTACATAATTATACTTTTTCCTCCCCATCAAACATTCGCTGCCACTCAGATGGTCTTTAGAAATTTGCAGATGGGTAGTCTTTCAATAAGTAGAGGTTGACCTTTTTAGGATTTTTTGTCTCTTTGTTATTATTCAGGTTATTAGGTCAACAAATGTTTATTACAAGCAGAGTTTTTCAGTTAGAAAAGTAATAAATACTGAACTTGTTTTTTAGTTGATACTTATTATATTTAACAGTATGTCTGTTAAGTTCATAACGTTTGACTCTTTGGTTATTTGTGGTTGTTGATTTGGGGTCTCACTCTGTCACCCAGGCTGGAGTGCAGTGGTGCGATCATGGCTTACCGCAACCTTGACCTCCTGGGCTCAGGTGATCTCTCCACCTCAGCCTCCCAAAGTAGTGGACACCACGGGTGCATGCTACCACACTCAGCTAATTTTTTGACTTTTTGTAGAGAAGAGGTCTCACTATGTCACCCAGGCTGGTCTTGAACTCTTGGGCTCGAGCAGTTCTCCCGGCTTAGCCTCCCAAAGTGCTGGCATTACAGGTGTGAGCCATTGAGCCTGACCTTATTATGAGTCTTAATAGCACTTTTTATTACATATTCGGGTCTGATTTTTTGGCAAAACGTATACTAAAGAAAGGAAATATTTTACATGCAAATACTTGCTTTAGGTACAACCTTTTGGAAACAAATTCATAACAAATATAAAGCACAAGGGCTTAGTATAAATGTGGCACATAGATTTGTTTACTTTGTCTCTACAAGTTGTGTCAACATGCTAAATTCAGGAGATTCATGGAGACATCAGGTCTTAGGCTTCTCTTGAGGAACCAAAGCTGGTGTCCCTTGAGCCCATATTACTATTTGTTGTGCTGTGCCTTTAAACAAGGCATCTGTTCTCTGGTTTGCTACTGAGCCAACCCAGGTTCTTCACTTATGCAGGTCTCCTACTTTGCTCTGTAAGTGTTTTAGTTTACAACTCCCATTTTATAGTCTATTTTGGTAAAGATTTCAAGATTTTCAAGATAATTTATGTTTGTTTACAATACATAGTCTATACTTTGAATACATCCCTTAGTAATGGGGCTGAATTTAAAGGTTGCCTTTAAAAAATTCTTTTCTTTTTATATTCCATAAATAATCATCTTCCCATTAGAATGCCCATAAACCTTTTTAGGTTAAACATGATTATAGTTGGATAGATTATATATGCTGCAGGGAGCATGGTATCTGTGTCTTGAGTATTGTACCTTAAAAATGCAAGTGATTTAGTGTCTTTCATTATGTTAGAAACAATTCATCCAAATCATTATTAGAATATTTTTTAATCAATACTTTTATTATGATGTTGTGGGGTACAGTTAAGGGTTAGGTATACAATTACGTTTCATTCAGGTACCCTGTTGATAAGAGGTGTTTCCCCATCCCCAGACAGATATTTGCTACTGTTGATCCCATCTCCCTCCCCCCTCCATAGTTTCCCAATACCGTCAGTCATTTTCTTATAGTATTACATTGGATGTTCAAGGTCCATTATATGAGTGAGAACATGTGATACTCAGATCTTTGTTTCTGTGAGAGGTCACTCAGTATTATAGACTCTAGTTCCATCCAGGTTGCTGCAAAATTCATGATTTTTTTCTTTTTTATGGCTGTGTAGTATTCCATCATGTATATGTACCACATTTTTAAAATCCAGTCCTCTTTGATGGACAGCGTGGTTGGTTCCAGGTTCTTGCTATTGTGAACAATGCTGCGATAAACATACGTGTGCAGGTATCTTTTTTATAGAGTGATTTGAGTTCTTCAGGATATATTCCCAGTAGGGGGATTGCGGGGTCATATGGGAGGTTGATATTTAGAGCTTTTAGGAATCGCCACACTGCTTTCCACAGAGGTTGCACTAGTTTACACTCCCACCAGCAGTGTAGAAGTGTTCCCTTTTCGCCGCACCCTCTCCAGCAGCTGTTATTTTTTGAGTTGTTGATAATTGCCATTCTGACTGGAGTTAGGTGGTATCTCAGTGTGGTTTTGATTTGCATCTCCCTGATGATTAGTGAGGTTGAACATTTCTTCATGTGTCTGTTGGCTGCTCGGATGTCTTCCTTTGTGAAGTGTTTGTTCATATCTTTTGCCCATTTTATAATGGGGTTGTTTGTTTTTTTCTTTTCAGCACGTTTGAGTTCCTTGT
>NW_007169955.1:0-989 GCF_000164805.1 Carlito syrichta
TGTCACCTAGGAGAGGAGAGCTGGCAGAAAACCCAGCTAGGGAACATCTGGAACTCCCACACCAAAAGCCCCTTCCTCTACTGGGGGGCAAGCCATTGGGGGTGGTTGGGGCTGGAAGGTGCCGAGCTTGGAGGACTCTCCTATGAGGGGTCATCAGGGGGGAAGGACTGAGGACAGAAGGTTTACAAGTGAATGGATTTTTTTGTTGACTTAGAATCTCTTTCTTTCTTTCTCTCTTGCTTGCTTGCTTGCTTTCTTGCTTTCTTCCTTCCTTCCTTCTTTCCTTCCTTCCTTCCTTCCTTCCTTCCTTCCTTCCTTCCTTCCTTCTTTCCTTCTTTCTTTCTTTCTTTCTTTCTTTCTTTCTTTCTTTCTTTCTTTCTTTCTTTCTTTCTTTCTTTCTTTTTTTCCTCTTTTCCTCTATTTTGTTTCCTCACTAGGTAGCCCTGGCTGCTCTATAACCACCAAACTCGAGTCTTCCTCTCGGTCTTGGCCTCCCAAACTGCTGTAATAACAGGCTTTCCATTTGGTTGACGTCCTGGTCTTGCAACCTGGTTTGAACTCTGGGCTTGAGTTGATCCTCCTGCTGAGTCCTGGCCTCACCGAAGATATTTTGGGTTTTGCTTGGAGTCAAGGTTGGGGCTGGCTATGGTGTCCAGCATGGTCTAAGCTCCTGGGCTCTGGCCATCTTCCTGTCTTGGCCTCCCTGAGTGCAGAGGAGACAGACGTGAGTCTCCCAGCCAACCACACCAACTCCCCCATGGTTTGAGAGTCATGCCTTCCCTTTCCCTGAGGCAGTCCCTGGAAGAAGCGAGTGGGTCCATCCTGGGAATGAAATGGGCTGAGTTGTGGGTTCCCTGGCTGTGACACAACCCTGAGCCAGGCGCTAATTCTGATGGGCTCAATGTGTGATTCTGACTTCCCTCTGCGTGTCCCAGGTCATCTGAAGGGAGCATGCCTCACAGTGGGACCCACAGAGGGGTGTGAAGTCC
>NW_007169956.1:0-664 GCF_000164805.1 Carlito syrichta
CTGTAATAACAGGCTTTCCATTTGGTTGACGTCCTGGTCTTGCAGCCTGGTTTGAACTCTGGGCTTGAGTTGATCCTCCCGCTGAGTCCTGGCCTCACCCAAGATATTTTGGGTTTTGCTTGGAGTCAAGGTTGGGGCTGGCTATGGTGTCCAGCATGGTCTAAGCTCCTGGGCTCTGGCCATCTTCCTGTCTTGGCCTCCCTGAGTGCAGAGGAGACAGACGTGAGTCTCCCAGCCAACCACACCAACCCCCCCATGGTTTGAGAGTCATGCCTTCCCTTTCCCTGAGGCAGTCCCTGGAAGAAGTGAGTGGGTCCATCCTGGGAATGAAGTGGGCTGAGTTGTGGGTTCCCTGGCTGTGACACAACCCTGAGCCAAGCGCTAATTCTGATGGGCTCAATGTGTGATTCTGACTTCCCTCTGTGTGTCCCAGGTCATCTGAAGGGAGCATGCCTCACAGTGGGACCCACAGAGGGGTGTGAAGTCCAAGTGCAAGGGTTCAGGCCTGTCACATCGATGCTTTGGGAGGCTAATAAGAGAGAACATTCTGAGCCCCCAGGTTCGAGACAAGCCCAGGCAATTGACGAGACCTAGTCTCTACAATAAACCAACAAAATGAGTCAAGTGTGGTGGCACATGCCTGTCGTCTGGCCACTCTGGAGAC
>NW_007169957.1:0-350 GCF_000164805.1 Carlito syrichta
CATCGATCACAGAGCGATAAAGGTGGTCCGGCAACCCTGGGGCAAGTCCAGGTTCCAGTCGCCCAATCTGCCAACTTTGGGCAGGGGGAGGACCCCTTTCTCTCCTGTTCTCTCCATCATCCCCCACCCACTTGGACGTTTCCCTGGGGAGCCATGGACGCCCATCTTGTTGCACGTGGAGGTGTCCTTTTTGTCACTGCAGTCTGCGTCGGTGGGGCTGGGGTTTGGAGGCATGATTGTGGCTTCCGGGACCTCAACCTGAGAGGCTCAGGAAGTCCTCCCACCTTGGTCCATGAACAGGTGGGATTCAGGAGATGCACCGGTGGAGGCCGAGGTGGCCAAGAGCGTGC
>NW_007169958.1:0-430 GCF_000164805.1 Carlito syrichta
AGGATTGCCTGAGCCTGGTAGGTGGAGTCCACAGAGGTCGTGATTGTGTCCCTGCACTACACCCTGGAGGACAGAGCAGGATTCCAACTCCAAATAACAATAATCACCACCACCTACACCACCACCACCCCTGCCACCCAGAGCAAGGTGTCACCCTCAGTGATTGGAGAGGAAAACACTTTCTGGCCTCTCATTCGTGGGAGGCTTGAAAGGTGGCCACCGGGCATGTCCATCCCTCAGCTTTGGCCACGTGCCCCAGGTGGCCTGCTTTCACCCTCCACACTCTTGCCCCACAGCAAAGATGTGTGTAAAATCATGGAATAGATGGACTTGAGCTAGGGCGGCCATCGGGCACAGAGCAAACAAGGCGGTCCAGCAACACCATGGCCAGACTAGGTTCTGGTCGTCCTGTCTGCCATCTTCAGGTGGG
>NW_007169959.1:0-773 GCF_000164805.1 Carlito syrichta
ACCACACCTGACTCGATTTTGGGGACCCATGGCAGAGATGAGGTATGACCATGACGCCCGGTTGGTCTCCGACCCCTGGCTCAGGCAGCCTCCCACCTCGGCCTCCCAGGTTGTGGGGCTGACAGCCATGAACTACGGTGCCCAGCCTGGACACACACGTTCTGTAGGTGGTGGTGACAAAAAGCAATGCCCTGGGATGGGGGCCACCACATTCCATGTAGCCAGGACTGCAGGTTCCACCACGCGTGACTCCAGTGTTGGTGTACCAGAGAGTGATGATGTCTTACTATGTGGCCCAGGCTATTCCCGCATTGGGCTTTTTTTGGGGAGCCATGGACGACTATTGTGACACATATGAAAGGCTACTTTTTGGTCACTGAGGTCCCTGTCGGCCG
This sequence comes from Carlito syrichta, assembly GCF_000164805.1. Lineage (NCBI taxonomy): Eukaryota > Metazoa > Chordata > Mammalia > Primates > Tarsiidae > Carlito > Carlito syrichta. The sequence goes on from NW_007169959.1 coordinate 396, forward strand.
GGTTGGGGTGTGGAGGCACAATCGTGGCTCCTGGAGTCTCAACCTGAGGGCCTCAGGTGGTCCCCCCACCTCGGCCCCTGAGCAGCTGGGACTCCAGGGACCATCACGCCTGACTTAATTTTGGGGACCTCAAGCCTAAACGTGGTATGGCCACGTCACCCGGGTTGGTCACCCAACTCGGGATTCAGGCAGCCTCCCGCCTTGGCCACCCAGGGCACGGGGCTGACGGCCATGAGCCACAGTGCCTGGCCTGGACTCGCATGTGCTGTCAGCAGGGATGACGCAAAGGCACGCCCCGGGATGGAGGCCACCATATCCCGTGTAACTGGGACTGCATGCTCCACCATGCGCGACTCGAGTGTTTGCATTCCAGGGAGA
>NW_007169960.1:0-369 GCF_000164805.1 Carlito syrichta
TACATTTCATTCCACTCGATTCCTCTCTATACAATTCCCTTCCAATCCATTCCATTTCCTTCCTCACCATTCCTGTCAATTCCATTCAATTCCATCCATTACAATCCTCGACATTCCCTTCCATTCAATTCCATTCCTCTCAATTTCATTCATTTCCATTCTATTCGTTTCCATTCCTTTCCTCTCTATTCAATTCCCTCCAACCATTCCCTTCCATTCATCTCTATTCCATTCCATTCCCTTCCATTCCATTCTACTTCTTTCCATTCCATTCTGTTCCTCTCCATTAGATTCCAGTCCTTTTTATTCCACTTCATTTCATTTCACTCCACTCCATACCATTACATTCCTCTCCATTCCTTTCATTCC
>NW_007169961.1:0-759 GCF_000164805.1 Carlito syrichta
ATCAGCCATCCCCTTATTCACTCTTCATGACACACACAAACAATCAGAACCCCATTTCCCAGACTTAGCCTCAAAGCCACAAAACATACAGTCCCCTCTCTCTTTCCTCCTCATCCAACAGGATGCCTACAATGTTTTCAAGGTACCACTAATATGATCTTGCCTCTAAGCAAATGATACAAGAAGAATTGCATTTGTGTATCTAGACAGCATATCTAAGCTAAGATTTTAAACATATAATCTGGTGACAAATTGTGCCAACTACCATCAGGTAAATGCAGAGTCATCCTTTCTAACACATCAGGTATCACTTGAAGGAAAACACACACCCTTTGGGGAAATGTTTTGTTATTTGGCTTTTAAATTTCTTCTTAATCAGATCACCCTAGACTTACTGAATCAGAAATTTTGGAAATCTGCCTTTTTAATAAATTCTCCAGATGGTTCTCATGCACATTAGTTTAAGAAACACTGCTATAGGAAGACACTGCATGTAATGTTTACATGCCAAAGAACTGGAAGGAGCTACTACACTGAACCTGAGAAGGCAGAGAAAAAATAAAAGGAAAGTGATGTCCTGCAGACCCGGAAAGTACCTGGCAACACACCTCCAAGAAAGCAGCAGGAAACTGTTCCCAGAGGAGAGAAGAACCATGGAAAAACCCTAAGCCATTGTTCACTAGGGTCATTAATTACTTCGGCTATGTACTTTCACAGCCACCTCCTCCTATCTCAAGGTGCTCCTGGAACAGTCTATGA
>NW_007169962.1:0-575 GCF_000164805.1 Carlito syrichta
AAGCAGACAACAAGCACAGCAGCATGTTGCAGATGGGCCTCTTTTTCCATGAATTGGCCCAGAAATGGGGTCTGTCCACTACGTGAGTTCTCACCACTATGACTACACTCCCGTGAAAGGAGTAAACTATACTATATATAAAGATTGCTCATTTATCCTGTTATTCCTTCAAAAAACCATGAATGGTATGCATATGTGCTTGATGAAAGTCACTGGAGAGGCAAAGGTAAGCAAAAGGCAGAGATAGCCCAAGTCTTGATGGCTTTTACAAATGGTGGTGGAGGGGACTGTACATCAGTCTTATAACCTCACATCAAAGCTGAAAAACAATCTTGCTCACCAGCCTATCTCTCATGTGACATTATGTCCTTTCAGCACTCTCAGGGCCTGGCACATAACAGGCAATCAATAATGCTAGAAGGATAAAGGATAAAGGATGAAAAAATAGAGGGCGGAATGAAGGGAGGGAGGGAGAAAGGAAGGGTGAGTGTCTGATATGTAACAGGCAGCCAATAATAGGACAGATGGATGGACAGTCAGTGGGATGTATGGAGACAGGCCAAGCATAAACCAGG
>NW_007169963.1:0-455 GCF_000164805.1 Carlito syrichta
AGAACAAAACACTGAACAAAACTGACATAGTCCTTACACCCCTCAAACCTGCAACCTAATCAAGACAAATACTCAACAAATACACACTACAAACACTAGAAATTTCAGTGGCAAGAATATGAAAATGCAGATGCAGGCAAGAAAGGCATGGTGTAAAGAAGATCAAAGCAGATTCCCACTGCCCCCTGATGAGGCAACGAGCCAAGTCCAAGCAAGACCAAGGTAGAAGTGGCTTATCAGCTACAGGGAAGTAAAACACATTAAAGAGCGACACTAAGAACTCCCCCAGTATTGTGGTGGTGGATGTATACATATGTCCAAATTTATCAAGTTGTACAATTAAACAAGTGCAGTTTTTTGCATGACAATTAGCTTTCTAAAAAGTACTAATTTCCCCAATATTTTGCTATTTCTTCTCATGATCTCCAGAATGATCAAGGTGTCCATAGTCATAA
>NW_007169964.1:0-333 GCF_000164805.1 Carlito syrichta
TCTAACATTCTAGCTAGCTGACTTAATCATCTGGCTTAACTCATTAGCTAATGAGCTAGTCAGCTGACTCAATGAGCTGACTTATCTCATTAGATAACTAGTTAGCTAGCTGACTAATCCAGCTGACTTAGCTGTTTAACTAACTAGCTAACTAGCCTATTCAAACAGTTGACTCAACCCGTTTGCTAACTAGCTAGCCTGCTGACTCAACCAGCTGGATTAACCCGTTAGTTAACTAGCTAACTACCTGACTCAACCTGCCAACTTAACCCATTAGTTAACTACCTAGTTAGCTGTCTTAACCAGCTGACTAAATAAGGTAGCTAACTTAAC
>NW_007169965.1:0-581 GCF_000164805.1 Carlito syrichta
GGGAAGCCAGCTGAATTAACTAGCTGACTTAATTAGCTATCCCACTTGTTAACCAGCTTACTTAACTAGCTTGCTACCTAGCTAGACAGCTGGCTAGCCAGCTGAATTAACTAGCAGACATCACTAGCTAGACAGATGGCTAACCAGCTGACTAAAATAGCTAGCTACCCAGCTAGCCAGCTGGGAAGCCAGCTGAATTAACTAGCTGACTTAATTAGCTATCCCACTTATTAACCAGCTGACTTAACTAGTTTGCTACCTAGCTAGACAGCTGGCTAGCCAGCTGAATTAACTACTTGACTTAACCTGCTAGCCAGCTGGCTACACAGCTGACTCAACTTGATGACTTAACTAATGAGTCAAATGGCTAGCCAGCTGAATTAACTAGCTCTCTACTGTGCTAGCTAGGTGGCTAGCATGCTGAATTAACTAGTTGACTTATTTAGCTAGTCAGCTGGCTAGCCAACTGAGTTAACTATCTCACTATCTATCTCATCTGCTGTCAAACCACCTGACATAACTAGCTGACTTACATAGCTGGCCTGATTGTTAGTCAGCTGAATTAACTAGCTTGCTATATA
>NW_007169966.1:0-431 GCF_000164805.1 Carlito syrichta
CCCCAGGTCCCTCCAGAAGCCCTGGGCCCAAGAGATCCCCAGTCCTCTCACCATGGGGCCCACCACAAGTCCTGGACACAGAAGGCCGCTGACCCTCTAACACCGGGGCTTCTTGAAGCCCCTAGCCACAAAGGGCATAGCCATCTCATCCCAGGACCCTCCTGGAGCCCCAGGGACAGAGCCCCAGCACTCCCCTCTGAGACACTGTTGGATCCCCGGCCCAGAAGTACACCAGCCCTCTCACGCCAGGGGCCTCCTGGAGCCCCAGGCCCAGAAGGGCCTCAGCCCTCTCACCCCTAGCCCCTCCTGAAGCTTCAAGACCAGAAACCCCTGGGCCCAAAGGAGCACTGGCCTTCTTACCCTGGGGCCCTCCGGAAGCCCTGGGCAGACATTCCCAGCCCTCTCACCACAGGGCCTTCCTGGAGCTCTGG
>NW_007169967.1:0-489 GCF_000164805.1 Carlito syrichta
TGGGCCCTGAGCCCTGAGCCCTGGCCATCTGACCCCGGGGCCCTTATGGAATTGCAGGCCCATGCCTTCAGTGCTCTCACCCCGGAGCCTTCCTGGAGCCCCGGACCCACAGCCCAGGCCCTCGCACCATAAGGCACTGAAGCCCAGGTACCAGAGCCCAGGCCGTCTAACCCCAGGGCTTTTTTGGAGACCTGAGCCCGGAAGGACCCCAGCCCTCTTGCTCCAGGGCCCTCCAGCGGCCCTGTGCACAGAAGGGCTCTAACCCCCTCACCCCAGGGACCTCCTGAAGCCCAGGACCCAAAAGGGCCCTGAACCTCTCTCCCCCGGACGCTCCTGGAGCCTCGGGTCTAAAAGGGCCCCGGCCCGCTCACTCTGGGGACCTCCTGGGAACTCAGAACTAGAAGGGCCCTAGCCCTCTCACTCCAGGATCCTCCTGGAGACCCAGGCCCAGAAAGGCTCCAGCCCTCTCACCCCGGGGGGCTTGCAGGA
>NW_007169968.1:0-3788 GCF_000164805.1 Carlito syrichta
TGGATGCTTTAGGGTTTTCTATATAAACATCTTATCCTATACTGTCTTTATTTTGTGCATCTGTAACAGAGTACCATAAACAGGAAATTTATCAAGTTTCTGAAGTGTGGGGGGAGAGAGGGGGTGTCCATAGCTGGTGAAGGCCTTCTTGCTGCATCATCCCATGGCAGAGGGGCACAAGAGGGCCCACTCCTGAAAGCCCACCCATGAGGGAGGTGCTCTCATGCCCAATCATGTACCAAAGGCCACCTCTTGACACTGGTTCTATGGCCACTCAATTCCAACAACTTCAGGGAGAACATCCAAACCATAGCACCATTAGTTTGTTTTTTATCATGAAAGAATGTTGAATTGGCAACTGTTTTTTTCTATATCAGTTGAGTTTTTTAAAAAATTCTATTAATGTGCTATATTTCATTGACTTATGTATGTTAATCAATCCTTGTATTCTAAGAATAAATCCCACTTTTACACTGTGTATCTTTCTAATGTGCTATTGAACTCTATTTGCTAGTATTTTGAGGATTTTTCACCAATATTCGGGAATACTGTTCTTGTTATTTTTCTTATACTCTTTAACTGGCTTTGCAAGGGTAACGCTGGTCCCACAGTAAGTTTGGAAGTATTCCCCGCTCTTCAACTTTTAAAAAGTGGTTGAGTGAATGCAGAATGCATGGCGCTGAAAATTCTTTTTTTAAGTTGAAGAGGATTTTTTTTTCTTAAATGTTGGGTAGAATTCACCAGTGAAGCCATCTTATCCTGGGCTTTTCCTTGTGGGGGAAGCTTTTCACTGATTTAATCTTCTTACTAATTATAGATCTGTTCATATTTTTTATTTCCTCATGATGTAATTTTGGTAGATAATTCTTAGTTTTTATCTTTTTCAAATAGTAAAAATTAAAAGCAGAGTCAACCACTGTTTTGTGGTTTATCCCGTTTCTGTTAATATGAACATTAAAAGTATTTAAAAATAGGAATATGCCTTACACATTATATCCTGAACTTTGCTTTTACATTTTCTAGTTTTTTTCCAGAGACATTGCATGATTTCCTCTGATCTCATGACACCAATTCTCTTCAGCTCTGTCTTAATCCTTTTGAGATTTTAAATTTTGATGACTATTTTTAGATTTTGTTTTCTTGTTTTTCAATTTTATCACATCATTCATCAGATTTCGACTTATTTTAAAGCTTTTCAAGCATATTTATGACAAAGCCCCTCTTGGTTTTACCTTAGCATCTCAGTAAATCCCTTTTTGTGATATAGCTGGAGTGCTATCCTTTGTGGGTGGAGTGTTGTCTGGTGAGTGGTATTTCACTAATGCTTTGCCATTTTAGAGGTAGTTTCTTGGCATGAGGCTACATGGTTTTTGTCCAGCCAGAGTTCTTGCAGCTCCCTCTATCCCTCCTCACCCCCTCCAGCCCAAGGGAACCCACTCTTCAGTGCTGCATTCTCAGGTTGACAGGAAAGACTTTCTACCATGGAAACATTTTATTATGGAATTATTATTATAACAAGCCCATATCCATAGCTTTGAGAACATCTTTGCAAAAAAAAAAATTTATCTTGCATTGCTGTTGAGTTTGAAGTAGGAGATAAGGTTTCCTGTTTTAACCCAGCCCATCAACACTAGTAAAGCGATCTTTGCTTTTAATACTTATACTGTCTTGAAGGTGGCTCTTATGTTCTATATCCGCAGCATGGCAAACTAATCACCAATTTATTTATCTAGTCCCCACTATACACTTCAGTAAGTCTTTTGCTACTACAGATACTGCTTTAATAAGTCTTGCAGATATAGACATACTTGCCAAGAGGAATTGCCTAATCAAAAGGTCTAAGTATTTATAAGTGATACATTACAAATTTGCTCATTTTATACCAATGCATATGTTTACCAACTCTAAGACTTTAGATAATAGGTAAAAGTGCAATACCTAATTTATTATGTTAAGGTAAAGCTGACTGCAATAAATACACTAACAGCCTAGTTTAAGAGATCAGGCACAAGCCGGCTCGGTGGCTCAGATCCCACGCCTTTGGGAGGCTGAGGTGAATGGATTGCCTGAGCCCACGAGTTCGAGACCTGCCTGGGCAGGCGAGACCTCGTCTCTACAATAAATCAAAAAATTAGCCCGGCATGGTAGCACGTACCTGCAATTCCGGCTACTGGGAAGGCAGAGGTGGAAGGATCGCTGAAGTCCAGCAGGTCGAGGCCGCGGTGGCCGGGAGCGGCCACTGCAGTCCAGTCTGGGTGACAGAGTAAGACTCCAACTCAAAAAAAAAAGAGGTCAGGCATTTGAAAATTCATGTGTTCTTTAAGTTTTACCTCTGGTAAGCTGGTGCCACTTTTCAACATAAGATGTTACTAGTAAGACTTCCTGGGCTTTCCTTGAGGTCTTCCGATTTTTCTTTCCATTTCTTTTTTATGTTGATGTTCCTTATATCTCTCAGCCATTAACACAAGCTCCTCTGTGATACTCTGCAATTATTAAATGTGTTATTAGAATTCTAAGTTCTTTTCTCCAATATGCTACAATGCCTCCAAATCATTTCAGGTCATTCGCATGCCTGGTTACACAACATCTTTCAAACAGGAATGTGTCTCTCTAAACCCACCTTCAGGCTACACCACCAGCCAGGACCCTCACATGCTTTAACTTGGCACTGTTTTCTCCACATTTCTCCACATGTCTAGGCCTTATGCTGCCTGCTGCTGAAACATTTGCCCACCACTACAGCTCTCCGTACCTCAACCCACTGGTATCTTCCACAGTGGGGCTTTCAGGGATCACCTCCATCACGTGAGGTTACCCAATAATATGTGTATAGCTCCATATTGTTGGGGGGACGAATGCCACTCTGAGCAGCCAGGTTTAGAGGGAGATGCCTGGGCTCTGCCAGCACAAACTGGCAGACCTGGAGAGAGTTCCCAAGTCGTCCCAAAGTATAATCCCAACTCCCTCGGTATGCTGGGGGGAAAAGCCAGAAGCCTACAGTAGGCTGCAATCCCCTGCGGGGGCCTCCCATCCCCAGACTCACTGGTCTACCAACCTTGCTAAGACACTTAGATCCCAAGAGATCGGCCGATCCAGGGGTTGAGTGACTGTGGGAGTCGTTGGCGCCTGTGGAGCTGGCACCTCAAGAGCCATCCTGGGATCTGGCGAGGTTCCCAAGGAGGGAGTTGGGGGAGCTGGAGGGGTTCCGAAGGCAACGCCGCTTCTGTGTTTCTCAGGCTGCATGAGAAACCCGTGACCGCTCCACTGAATCCGGAGCCTTCATTCCCATGGGCGGGCCTGGGTCAGCCGGAGGGAGAAAACCGGACACTGTGGGTTGTCGCTCCGCGGGGCACCCCGCGAGCCCCTCAGAGCCTCTCGCCCGCCGGCGCAGCGCCTCCTACTTACAGTGAATCCCTGACCCTGATCTCCAGATGCTGGCTGGGGGCACAGGGGAGCCGCTAGAGGGGAATCCCGGGTGTCTCTTTCCAGGGCGGAGCCAAAATAAGTGACAGAACCAGAGTCCAAAAGACGGGGGGAGAAGCCGGGGGGGGGGCGATCCTCCCAAGGCCGTCTCCCATTCAATCGCTAACTTCAAGGGACCTTGGTTGGCTTCGCAGACCCTGGCGGTTCCGGCACCTGCGCCCCATGAAGGACACTGGTGCTGGAGCCTGCCATGCCCTCCCTCATGAAGCTGCTTGGCTCCTTGCAGCTCAGGCCCGCCCAGCCTGTAAGCCAGCGCCCTCGGGAGATAGGCATCCTGGATTTTTCTGCCCCGCCCCCACAGGACC
>NW_007169968.1:4215-15208 GCF_000164805.1 Carlito syrichta
CCAGCTGGGGCCTACCTAGGTGGCTGCCTTGGGTACGCGAGGTGTCTCCCACTTCACAGGGTCTCGCGATCTGGGCAATTTCCGTTCCCCAGTAGATGCTCCCAGGCCTTTGGGAAATGCCAAGCGCTCTGGATTGCGCTGCCAGGTGACCACAGGATGTGGTTCACACTCCGGAGCTTGGGTCCTCTTGCATTCGCCCAGCTCTCACACACCCCACACGCAGCCCCATGACAGTCTCCTACCCTCTCCTGCCAGGCACCCACTTGCCCCACCCACCTGGGATGAAGCCGCTGGCACTGGCACCAAGCTCCTGGTCTCTCCCACCACTCTGGCTCACAACGATTCCTCTCCTTCACGTGGGGCATCCACCGTCAGAAAAGGCCAGCCATGGGAACGCCTGGGCAACCTGGCCGCAGCATCAAACGCACTGTCTGATCCCGTGGGAGAGGTGGAGACGATGCCATTCCTCGTCTCTGCTGGCAAACAAATCACATACCCCACAGCCACCACCAAACCCAAAAAACGCACTCATACACACAGAGGCTCTCAAGCACCGACTCAAAGCCTTGGAGGGTGAAACCTACACAGGGAGAGAGACGAGAGAAACAAACAAGGAGAACAGAAAAATGAGAGTACATTACAGTGGGTCAGGCAGACACAGACACCCAGAGAAAAAGAGAAACAGCACAGAAAGAAACAGGCAGAAAGAGCCATGGAGACAGGAGAGGAAGACACGGGTTTAGGGGGACCAATGCCACTCTGAACAGCCGAGTTTAAAGGGAGATGTCTGGGCTCCACCAGCACAAACTGTCAGGGCTGACCTGGTGACAGTTCCCACCTCCTCGCAAAGTATAATCCCAACTCCCTCGGTGTGCTAGAGGGGAAAGCCAGAAGCCTACAGTAGCCTGCCATCCCCTGGGGCAGCCTCCCATCCCCAGACTCACCAGGTCCCCATCCCTACTTAGCCTCTTAGATCCCAAGAGATCTGGTCAACCCAGGGTTTGGGTGACCCTGAGAGTCGTCAGCATCGGCATCATTCTTGGAGCTGGCAGCTCAAGAGCCATCCTGGGATCAGGCAAGGAGGGAAGTGGGAGAGCTCAGGGAGGTTCCAAAGGCAGCACCGCCTATATGTTTCTCAGGCTGCCTGGGAAACCCTGTGACCGCTTCACCAAATCCAGAGCTTTCAGTCCCATGGGCAGGCCAGGGGCCTGGCGGGGAAAGAAAACCAGGTGCTGGTGGTTGTTGCTCCATGGGACACCCTGCGAACCCCTGGCAGCCTCCCGACTGCTAGCGCAGGTGACTCCAAGTTACAGTGAATCCCTGCCCCTGACCTCCAGATGCTGGCTGGTGGCACAGGGGAGCTGCTAGAGGGGATTCCCTTTCCAGGAAGGTGCCAAAAAAAAGTGGAAGAACCAGAGTCCCTTGTCACTGACCTCGAGATGCTGGCTGGGGGCACAGGGGAACAGCTAGAGGAGAGTCCCAGTGTCTCCTTCCAGAGCAGAGCCAAAAGAAGTGGCAGAGCCAGAGTTCAAGAGCCAGAGAGAAGCCAGCAGAGGGCAGTCCTCCCAAGGTGGTCTCCCATTCAAGTACTAACTACAAGAGACCCTTCTTGGCTTCGCAGTCCCTGGCATCTCCAGCGCCTGCCCATCACGAAGGACCCTGATGCAAGCGCCTGCCATGCACTCCCCCAAGAGACTGCTTGGGTCCTTGCAGTTCAGGCCGGCCCGATGCCTGTAAGCCGGGCCCCTCAGGAGATAGGCATCCTGGATTTTTCTGCCCCCCCCCTGTAACCCCACATGTCCCCCTCAGCCCCACGTCCTCCTGAGCCGGTGATCCATGGAAGTGTCCCGAACCTGGCGCAGACTCCCCCGACAACCTGGGCGCTAGGAGGAGCCCAGGTCAGCCGGGACCTACCTAGATGGCTGCCTAGGGATGCAAGGTGTCTCCTACTTCTCAGGGTCCCCCAATCCAGGCAGTCTCCCATCCCCAGAAGACGATTCCGGGCCTTTGGGAAATGCCAAGCCCTCTGGATTGTGCTGTGCCAGGTGAACTCAGGGTGTGGCTGACACTCCAGGGTTCAGGAACCCAGTGCCATGATCCTTGACTGGCATCCACCCAGCACTCCCACACCACATATGCAGCCCCACGACAGTCTCCTACCCTCTCCTGCTAGGCAACCACTTGCCCCAGGCACGGGGGGTGAGGCCACTGGCACTGGCACCAAGCTCCTGGTCTGTCCCACCGGCCTGGCTCACAACACTCCCCCTCCTTCACGTGGGGCATATACTTATTGAAAAGTACCACCGTGGGAACACCTGGGCCACGTGGCACAACATCGGAGCGCACTGTCTGATCCCATGAGAGAGGTGGAGACGACCACGTGGGGGGAGCAGACACCTTCCGACTTCTCTGCAGGCAGCCAAATCACATACCCCACAGCCACCTCCCACCATAAAATACACACACATGCACAAGCACACTCTGAGGCACGTTCGCAAAGTCTTGGAGGGTGAAACCTACACAGGGAGAGAGACCGAGAGAAATAAACAAGGAGGACAGAAAAAATGAGAAGACGTGACAGTGGGTCAGGCAGACACAGATACCCAGAGAAAAAGAGAAACAACACAGAACAAAAAAGGCAGAAAGAGCCACGGAGACAGGAGAGGGAGACAAAGGTTTGGGGGGACCAATGCCACTCTGAGCAGCCGGGTTTAAACGGAGATGCCTGGCTTCACCAGCACGAACTGGCAGGGCTGGCCTTGTGACAGTTCCCTCCTCGTCCCAAAGTATAATCCCAACTCCCTCGGTGTGCTGGCAGGGTAAGTCGGAAGCCTACAGTAGGCTGCTCTTCCCTGCGGCGGCATCCCATCCCCAACTCATCGGGTCCCCCATCCTTGCTAAGCCGCTAAGATCCCAAGAGATCTTACTGAACAAGGGGTTGGGTGACTCTGGGAGTAGTCGGTGATGGCGTCGATCGTGGAGCTGGCACCTCAAGAGCCATCCTGGGATCTGGCGAGGTTCCCAAATAGGGAGGTGGGGAGCTCTGCGTGGTTCTGAAAGAAGCGCCACTTCTGTGTTTCTCAGGCTGCCTGGGAAACTCCGTGACTGTTCCACCGAATCCGGGGCCTTCAGTCCCATGCACGGGCTGGGGGCCGGGCGGGGAGAGAAAACCGGACGCTGGGAATTGTCGCTCCGCGGGGCCACCCGAGAACCCCTCGGAGCCTCCCACCCACAGGCGCGGGCCCCTCCTAGTTACAGTGAATTCCTGACTCTGACCTCCAGATGCTGGCTGGAGGCACAGGGAAGCTGGTAGAGGGGAGTCCCAGGTGTCTGCTTCCTGGGGGGAGAAAAAAGAAGTGGTAGAGCCAGAGTCCAAAAGCCAGGAAGAAGCCAGCAGAAGGCAGTCCTCCCAAGCCGGTCTCCCAGCCAAGCGCTAAACGCGAGGGATCCTGCTTAGCTTCGAAGTCTCTGGCGGCTCCAGCGCTTGCGCCTCACGTAGGATCCTGGTGCCAGCACCTGCCATGCACTCCCTCAAGAGGTTGCTTGGCCCCTGGCATCTCAGGCCCGCCCGATGCCTGTAAGCGGGGTCCCTCAAGAGATAGGCGTCCTGGATTTTTTTGCTCCCGCCCCCCCAGAACCCACGCGTCCCCCTCAGCCACACGTACTCCTGAGCCGGTGATCCGTGGGAGTGTCCAGAACCTGGCACAGCCTCCCTCAACAGCCTGGGAGCTAGGGGGAGCCCAGGCCTGCCGGGGGGCCTTCCTAGGTGGCTGCCCCGGGTTCGCGAGGTGTCTCTGTTCACAGGGTCCCACAATCCAGGCAGTCTCCTGTCCCTTGCAGACCCTGGAGGGCCTTTGGGAAATGCCAAGCGCTCCGGATTGCGCTCTGCCAGATGGCCAGAGGGTTTGGCTGACACTCCAGGGCTCTGGACCCTGACGCTTCCATCCTCGATTTGCATCCACCCAGCTCTCCCACGCCCCACACGCAGCCACACGACAGTCTCCTACCCTCTCCTGCCAGGCACCCACTTGACCCAGCCACCTGGGGTGAAGCCACTGGCACTGGCACCAAGCTCCTGGTCTCTCCTGCCACTCTGGCTCACAATGCTCCCCGTTCTTCACGTGGGGCATCCACCATGATGAAAAGTTCTGCCGTGGGAATGCCTGGGCTGCCTGGCCGCTGCATCGGAGCACACTGTCTGGTCCCGTGGAAGAGGTGGAGACGACCACTTCATAAGGTGACACGCTCCAACTTCTCTGCTGTCAGCCGCATCACATACCCCACAGCCACCCCCCCCACCCCAAAAAATGCACACACACACACATGCACACTCTCAGGCACCTATGCAATGCCTTAGAGGGTGAAACCTACACAGGGAGAGAGACCAAGAGAAACAAACTAGGAGGACAGAAAAAATGAGAAGATGTGACAGTGGGTCAGGCAGACACAGATACCCAGAGAAAAAGAGACACAGTGCAGAAAGAAACAGGCAGAAAGAGCCACGGAGACAGGAAGAGGGAGACACAGGTTTTGGGGGGACCAGTGCTACTCTGAGCAGCCGGGTTCAAAGGAAGATGCCTGGGCTCCACCAGCACAAACTGGCAGGACTGACCTGGTGACAGTTCCCGCTTCATCCCAAAGTATAATTCCAACTCCCTCGGTGTGCTGGAGGAGAAACCCAGAAGCCTACAGTAGGCCCATCCCCTGCGGAGGCCTCCCATCAGGAGACTCACCGGATCCACCGTCCCTGCCAAGCAGCTTAGATCCCAAGAGATCTGGTCGACCCAGGGGTTGGGTGACCCTGGGAGTTGTCGGCGCCAGCGCCCATCGTGGAGCTGGCACCTCAAGAGCCATCCTGGGATCTGGCAACGTTCCCAAGGAGGGAAGTGGGGGGGCTGGGGGGGTGGTTCGAAGGCAGCGCCGCTTTTGGGTTTCTCAGGCTGTCTGGAAAATCCCATAACCACTCCGTTGAATCAAGAGCCTTCAGTACCATGGGCAGGCTGGTGGCCGGGCGTGGGGAGAAAACTGGGCGCTGGGTGTTGTCGCTCCGCGGGGCACCCGACGAGTCCCTGGAGCTTCCGGCCAGCCGACGCGGGTGCCTCTTAATTGCAGCGAATCCCTGCCCTGACCTCCAGATGCTGGCTGGGGGCACTGGGGAGCCGCTAGAGGGGAATCCCTTTAAAGGGAGGCGCCAAAGGAAATGGCGGAGACAGTCTAAAAGCCGGGGAGAAGTCGGTGGAGGGCGGTCCTCTCAAGTAGGTCTCATATCCTATCGCTAACCGCGAGGGACCCTGCTTGACTTCGCAGTCCCTGGCAGCTCCAGCGCCTGCGCCCCACGAAGAACCCTGGTTCCAGCGCCTGCCATGCGCTCCCTCAAGAGGCTGCTTGGCCCTTGCAGCTCAGCCCCGCCCGATGCCTGTTAGCCGGGCCCCTTAGGAGATAGGCGTCCTGGATTTTTCCGTCCCTGCCCCCCCCCCGTGACCCCACGCGTCCCCCTCAGCCCCAGGTCCCCCTCAGCCGGCGATCCGTGGGAGTGTTCCGAACCTGGCGCAGACTCCCCCGACAGCCTGGGAGCTTGTGGAAGCCCAGGTTAACCTGGGCCTACTAGATGGCTGCCCTGGGGACTCGAGGTGTCTCCCACTTCTCAGGGTCCCCTGATCCAGGCAGTCTCCCGTCCCCAGCAGACGCTTCCGGGCCTTTGGGAAATGCCAAATCCTCCTGATTGCGCTCTGCCTGTGACCTCAGGGTGTGGCTGACACTCCAAGGCTCAGGACTCCCAGGCCAAGATCCTTGATTTTCATCCGCCCAGCTCTCTCACACCCCACAGGCAGTCCCACGACAGTCTCCTACCCTCTCCTGCCAGGCACCCACTTGCCCCAGGTGAGGCCACTGGCACTGGCACCGAGCTCCTGGTCTCTCCCGCCACTCTGGCTCACAACGCTTCCCCTCCTTCACGTGAGACATCCACCGTGATGAAAAGTCCTGCTATGGGAATGCCTGGGACGCCTGGCCGCTGCATTGAAGCGCAGTGTCTGATCCCGTTGGAGAGGTGGAGACGATCACTTCAGAAGGCGACACCCTCCCACTTCTCTGCCGGCAGCCCAATCACGTATTCCACAGCCACCCCCCACCCCCAAAAACACACACATACACACACACTCTCTCAGGCATGCACTCAAAGTCTTGGAGTGTGAAACCTACACAGCGAGAGAGACTGAGAGAAAAGAAAAAGCAGGACAGAAAAAAAGAGAAGACTGACAGCGGGTCAGATAGACACAGATACCCAGAGAAAAAGAGACACAGCCGCAGGCAGAAAGACCCACGAAGACAGAAAGAGGGAGACACAGGCTTCTGGAACCAATGCCGCTCAGAGCAGCCGGGTGCAAAGGGAGATGCCTGGGCTCCACCAGCACAAACTGGCAGGGCTGATCTGGTGACAAGTCACCCCAAAGTATAATCCCAACTCCCTCGGTGTGCTAGAGGGGAAAGCCAGAAAACCAGAGGCCATGCCTGTGGCGGCCTCCCTTTCCCAGACTCACCGGGTGTGCCATCCCTGCTAAGCCTCTTCGATCCCAAGAGATCTGGCCAATCCAGGGGTTGGGTGACCCTGGGAGTCATGGAGTTCTCACCTCTAGAACCATCCTGGGATCTGGCAAGGTTCCCAAAGAGGGAGGTGGGGGAGTTGAGGGGGCGGTTCTGAAGGCAGCGTTGCTTCTGTGTTTCTCAGGCTGCCTGGGAAACCCCGCGACCGCTCCGCAGAATCCGGAGTCTTCAGTCCCATGGGCCGACGGGGGCCGAGCGGGGAGAGAAAACCGGGCCCTGGGGGTTATTGCTCCGCGGGCCACCCCGCGAGTCCCTTGGCGCCTCCTGTCTGCTGGCGCGGCTGCCTCCTAGTTACAGTGAATCCCTGCCCTTGACCTCCAGATGCTGGCTGGGGGCACAGGGGAGCCGCTAGAGGGGAGTCCCAGGTGTCTCTTTCCAGGGCAGCACCAAAAGAAGTGGCAGAGTCAGAGTCCAAAAGCCGGGGAGAAGCTGGCTTCTTAAAGGTCCATTAGTATTTAAGGGTAAGTAAGAGTTTGACTTTTTAGTCTAATATTTTCTGCACATTCCATTGTGGATGTAGAATATCTTTCTCTAAAATAGTAACAGGATCCTCAGTTCCCATTCAGAATTCAATGTCAGAGCTATCTATCATCCATCTGATTTGGGGATGTTAGCTGTAACTTTCACATTCAAGGTGCCATTTCTTCCCAGATCCAGTGAGAATGCCTCAGCTGGAAGTTCTCCCCCTCATGGGCTGAGCATTCCATGGAGCATCTGTGTCTCCTCTCAGCATCTTAGCTTTTCAGTCAAAAAGCAGGTTCATGGTAAGTTTGCTTATTACTTTCATTTGCTGTGTTTACTAAAATGTATAACTTCTTGGGATTCCTTAAGTTCATCTTAAAGTTATTACTAATATCTAAGCTCTTCAATGAATGACCATACACTTAAACCTTGTGCATGGGCTAACATGCTGCATTCTCTCTCTGTTTTTCCTGTTATTGCTTCATTTGGCTGCCCCCACAGAACACAGAAAAACAAGAGTGCTATTGGACTGAACATTGGTGTGGTGTTTTCATTACCATCACTGCTCCTAGGGTTGAGACAAGGCAGCTAGAATATTCTTCTAGTTTTCAGTTGTACAGTGCTGTGTGTCGTGTGTCTAAAGATGAGCACAAGGGACTAATCTGTTTCTGCAGAAGCCCATTTGCTCTCAACATTTGATTCCCGGCAGGAGGGTGCTGGTGAGGGCCGTATCTGCCATGCTTTGCCTGTGGTTGCATCTGAACTCTGGCATCCCTAGGTTTGGCACTTCATGGATCCAATTTCAGAATCATTTATTATTTTATGACTTATACAACTGGGAGAGACACAATGATCCTCCACTGAGAGAACAACTAGTGATGTGTCAAATTGAGATTTCAATGGAAGACGTCTTACTGAGCCTCATATGCAGTTCTCTTTAACCTGGCAAGGCTGAGCCTGGTTCTTGAGCTTTGGGACAACATGGCTCTTCACTGCACAAGAGATGGAGAATGGAGTAACCCAAGATACTCTCAGTTATGAAATTGACACACAGGAATCAAGGAAGAACAGAGGGAGTTCAGTGGCTCTGTTCCACAGCAATAGTCTTGGAGAATTCACTGTTAAAGTAAATACACTAACACCCCTGCTTTATTTACAGTTAAAGAGATTTCTGTGACTTTATTTTCATTTCCAGTCTAATTTCAGTAATAAAACTCCTTGAGCTCCATGACAATCTCATTTTATACAAAATATACATAACAAACTGCATTTTAAGAAAATTCTAGTGCCTAATTTGTATATGCAATCATCTGCTTTTAGAAATCACTCATTCAGAAATCAATTTGCTGTGAAGTTGTTAGGACATTTTTCATAGGTTCCTACTCAGCCATGGTCTAGATATTCACCCAGCCTTGACTTTTATTAATTACCATGATTTTAACACGTTGTTTCAGGTAGTTTGAAAATAGATAATCCCTTACAGGTTTGTACAGCACTGACCTTCTGAATCAGATAAATAATGAACAAGAACTCATCCCTTCATTGGGCAGATCTTGAACTGCCAGCCATTCTTTCCTGGTCTGAGACCGTGCCTGATACTGTGATTGCACTGTAGGTGTGGGTCTGAGAGTCAGGGCCCTAATGAGTAAGCCAGGACACAACCATCAGCGCTCAACTGGTGCCTGTGGTGAGATTATAAATACACAGATAGATCACATGCTTTCTAAGCCTCATGGGTATTTGGAGAAGAAAAGAATTCAAATTGCAAGATTTCAGTTACTTACAAATGTTTCCATAGATAAGTTGATGTAAAGAATCTGCAAAATCTTATGTCTGAATTCTGTTCTTGCTTTTAAAAAATTGAATAGCCAGGCACAGTCGCTCAAGCCTGTAATCCCAGCACTTTGGAAGGCAGAGGTGAGAGAATTGTCTAAGTCCATGGGTTTGAGACTAGTCTGGGCAACATGGTGAGGCTTCATCTCTACAATAAATAAATAAAATAGCTGTGTGTGAAGACTTTGTAAACTGCCAATGTGAGTCCAGACTCTTAAGGGTATTTGACATGCCCAGGTGTTGTGTGACATCTAGCAACTGTAAGACTTGCCTTGGGGAAGCAGTCTGGAGGAGCTTCTTCAAGGCGGCCAGCCTTCAGTGTGGCCTGGACTCAGGTGGGAGGTATCAGGAGGGCAGATGGTCAGGGAGCCGTTGGCTCAGCTAGAAACTGGAAGAGCTCTATAGCAGGGCTGGAGGCAGACTGGGGAACCTTCAAAGTCCACAGAAGAATTTGACTTGTTGGGTCTCATGCTTCAGGTGGTAGGGAGCCATGGAAGCCTCCATGGTGGAGAAATGGCCACCAGACCCTAGAAAGCAAGGAGAAGCATCGGTGATCTGAGCATGCCAGGCACCAGTGTGCAGGGAGCTGGTGCAAATGCCCCTATGTGCAAGCAAGCTTCTGTGTTGTGACTCAACCCAGGTGTGTGCTTCCATGTGCCGAGTAGTTGCATGCTCCAGATCCATGCTGCACGATCCAGTCAGTGAGGATGCTGTGCATTGGGAGGTGGTGGGGAGGGAGGTTTATGCATGTTGTTTGTGGGCATGTGTGTTTGTGTGTGCAAGCAGGCCTGTGGAGCCTCACAGCATGTGTGTGCACATGTGTGTGCACACGTGTGTGTATGTGTGTGTGTGCATGTCACAACACCCCAGGTGCGCCCCAAGCATGCATGTGAACTGCCATGGCGATTTCATGTTGTCTTTCAGAATCAGTATAGGTGACCCCAGAGCAACAGCCATGGTAGGTACATGCCTCTCTGCCTGCTGCATGAACCCTGTGTCTGTCCCGCTGCACCAGCTCCTCACTTCAGCTGGGGGACGCACCTGGGATCTCAGAGCCAGGCTTCCACCCTCTTCCTCCTGCAGCTCCACACCTACTCTTTCCTTCTTTTGCCCTGTGCTGGCTGACTCTCTTTTCCTCTTCCAGCCAGCCTCGGGACTCAGTACCACTGTCCAAGGCCTCCATGATGAGCAGGGGGCTCTTGTGATGGCTCTATGCCCATGCTGGCAGACACTGGTGCTCTCTGGAGCTGTTGGAGAGGTCAGGAGGGGGTTGTGTGTGAGGCTAGATACTGAGGTACCAGGGCCTTTGAACTTCGTCCTGTGCATTCTGTATACATTGCCCAGTCTGAGCCCCGGTGCTGGGGCAGTGCAGCCAGCTACCAACCTGGGCCCTCAGGGAGCCAAAGCCACTGCAGAGCAGGGGTGCCCATCAAGGTCTCACCTCCTCCATTAGGCTGGCACCTGAGCTGTGATCTAGGGTGTAAGCTCTGTTTGAGGATTTCTGAAGGCCTGGGAGCCCAGTACACACTGTGCCCAGGACACACCTCACAGGACAGGCAAGAACACCCATCCCCCTTCCCTACCTACTTGGTGTCATTACACCTGCTAGTGTGCCACCGAAGGCCAAGTCCTTGGTCTCTGTTGAAGCATCATAGCCAGCATGTGGGTTCACACATCTTAACCAGTTGCTCCTAGGGGTCATCTCTGACTTAGTCAAGGGACGGCAGCATTTGCCACCATTCTTCTGCCACTCTCACTCTTCTGCTTTCCCAACAGGAAGGGCCCAGTCTCACTTATGTGACTTAGATCCCCCTGATGAACTGAGGTTCCCCACTTAGATTTATAAGCCTGTGGCCACTGGCATCTGGCTGCCCGCCCTCCCTGCCTCCCCAGGGTCCCTTCAGAGAGTTCCTGGGCTTTCTGACCACCCAGAGGAGCCTCTAGTGCTCCCTCCAGCCATCCTGTAGCTCCACTCTCCTGGTTCAAGCAGTGTTCTTTCTCCATTAAACCTGGGGGCTGTCCTGTAGGGCTCTCTGAGGCTAGGGGTGATGGGCCAGCAGGTTGGAAGACAAGGTGACCAGAGAAGAGGGAAGCC
>NW_007169968.1:15228-35128 GCF_000164805.1 Carlito syrichta
CACACCTGCATCTCCCCTCCCCTCCCCTGGCCCCACCATGCTGGGTGGCTGCCCCTGCCTTACCTGCTCTCTCCTTGCTTTTCTGTCTCCTGTTTTCTCTCTGCTTTATCTCCAACTGCCCGCCGATCGGGTCAGGCAAGTCCATCCTGTCCTGAGAACCAGGCCCCCCCTTCGACCTCTAACTAGATCCCTCCTCTTCCTCGGAGACCTCCCTTTCTAAGACTGCCTGGATAGCTGTTCTGTGGCTTGACAGTGTCTCCCTTAGCCCCAATGCCACCCCCTCCATCTATGACTTAGTTCATTGTAGTGGTGAGCTGACACAACCAGATGTGATAATGGTGAAAACTCGTGCCCCCCTATGTAATTGCCCCTGCCCTGTTCTATAAATATATATATATGTATTTACACATACACACAAATACGCACATATACGTGGCCAGCACCACCTCACCTCTGTGCTAAGATCTGTCACTGTGCTGTCTTGTGCAGTCTTGTGGCCCAACTACAAGAGAACGCTGTTCCCCTGACATCGACATCCTCCATCCAAAGTGTGCCACCTCCAGTGAGCCTCCCTGTCATGCCTGCCTGTGGACAGCCAGCCCCTGCCTTCTCCCTGACTCTCACCTTCTAAGCATGGGGGTGCTGTGTGGCCTGATGCTACCGGTCTTACTATCTCTTGGCTGAGAATAAAACCCACTTCTGGATGACAGGGAATGTGTCTCTGTTGGCTATGTTCTTGTGAAACTTGGCAGTGGGGGCCAGGGAGGGGAGAGGCTCAGCCATTACTAGGGCAATGTCGGGAGTGGTGGGAAGGCCACATCCCACTTGGACAACCCTTGGGCCATGAACCTCGCTCTCATCCTGTGACCCTTGCTCTGGCCACTAGAGGACAGGGACTCAAGTTCAGTCCTGATGGAGAATGCCAGCTGGGACTGACACTGGAGAGACAGGGAGATGGAGCAGGAAACCTGGGCTGGGTGTGGGCACTCCTGGGTATTGGCACCCTGGAATCCCTTCCATCGAGGCTGTCAGGATGGGACTGACCCCCACAGCACTGCCCCCCTGGCAGTTCCCTTGGAATCCCCCAGGCAACACCAAGCAGTACACAGTGACAGGCCTGGAAGGTCCCTAACTGCCCTGTTGGACACACTCAGACACTCTGGGACTCCAAACAATCCAGAAACCTTCCCTTTGCTGGCACTGGTTCCCCCGTTCAGTGGTGCAGACCCAGGACTAAGTGCTGGAAACAGGGACACAAGGCTGAGCAGTCAGGATAAATCCATTCATTTCCTTTGAAATAAAAAAAAAAATACCAGAGTCACATCACCAGGGTGCCACAACTCCAGGGTGCAGAGCCCCCGGACACAACTCTCTGGGCTCTAGCTGCCCACGATCCCCTTGACAGTATTGTAAGCCCAGGAGAGGAAGGGGAAACGTGGGCTGTTGTCCAAGCCTGGTCACTTCTGAGGGTTCTGGGTCTCAGGCAGCATGTAAATGACAGGTCATTCAGACAGATTCTGGAGGGGAGAACCCTCCCGCATCTCTCCTTGCACAGGATCCTCATTTTCACTGAGGCTGACTTCATAGAACTCTGCAGATGGAGAAGGAACTGCCCTCTGGTTCTGGTATGGGTCGATGTACTCACCGGTGGGATAAGGGGCTCAGACACCGGCCCCTCAACCCCTGGGCAGCTCTCAGCCATGGCTCTAACATCCCAGCTCACCATTCGCATTGACCTCCACAGGCAGCTGGATGCAGCCATGCTCCAGCTCTTCAACTCACTCCTTTACATCTGCTGTTTCTTCCTCCATGACTTCTAGGAAGCACCTCTGGAGCCAGAACCCAGAGTCAGGTGTCAGTAGCAACCTGCCACCCCACCCTACTTGGGCCTGACAGGAAAAACTCCCTCACCTCCATCATCTCCATGGCCCTCTGGAGGACCTGATGTGCCTCCACAGACAGACTTGCCCCTGGTCACAGGGACTGGGGCCACCTCCTCCGGCGCTTTCTGGGCCGGGGCCGCCAGTGTGGCCAGGCATGGGCAGCACCTTCTCCGCTCCTCCAGCTCCCACAGTAGCCATGTCTGCTCCTTGTCAGTACCAGTTACCGCCACAGTCAAGGAGGCCGCCTGCTGGCAACAGGGATGCATATTTGTGGGGGGAAACCACAGGATGAACAATGGCCAGAGAGATGGAAAGGAACCTCTCTCTCAGGCCTATGGGGGGCACCTGTTGCTCACAGGTGCAGTGGTGTCTGACACTGGCTCTGGGAAGGAGTTGGGGGTGGAGAGAAATCAGAGGACAGAAAAGTCAAGAGAATCAGGGTGTCCAGGGGGCCCCAGAGAAAGGCAGGGGGTGTGGCTTACCACAGCCTCTTTGCAGTCCATGTTCTCTGGGTTGATCAGCCTAGACTGAGGAGGCTCTTCGCCCTCGTCCTTGTCTTCCTCTCCATGTTTCTCCTTGTCATCCACATCCTTGTGATTCTCTCCAGCCTCCTCCTCCTTATCATCACTGCCCTTGTCCACCTCTCCAAGGCTCCTCATCCTTTAATCAATGCCCTTGTCCTCCTCTCCAGTCTCTACCTCCTTGTCATCAATGCCCTCAGGCCCCTCTCCAGGCTCCTCCTTCTTGTCATCAAGACCCTTGTCTGCCTCTCCAGGCTCCTGCTCTTTGTCATCAATGCCCTCAGCTGCCTCTCCACGTTCCTCCTCCTTGTGAACAAGACTCTTGTCTACCTCTCCAGGCTCCTGCTCCTTGTCATCAACGCCTTCGGCCACCTCTCCAGTCTCCTCCTCATCATCAAGGCCCTTGTCCTGCCTTCCAGGTTCCTCCTCCTTTCATCAATGCACTCAGCTGCCTCTTCAGGCTCCTCCTCCTTGTCATCAACACCCTTGGCTGCCTCTTCAGGTCCCTCCTTTTTGTCATCAATGCCACTGCCCGCCTCTCCAGACTCCACCTCTTTGTTATCAATGCCCTTGTCTGCCTTCGCGGGCTCCTCCTCCTTGTCATCAACGCTCCTGTCCTGCTCTCCAGGATCCTCTTCCTGGTCATCAAGACCCTCAGCTGCCTCTCCAGGCTCCTCCTCCTTGTCATCAACATCCTCAGCCCCCTCTCCAGGCTCCTCCTTCTTGTCATTGAGACCCTTGTCTGCCTCTCCAGGCTCCTCCTCCTTGTCATCAATGCCCTTGTCCTACTCTCCAGGCTCCTCCTCCTTGTCATCAATGCCCTTGTCCTCCTTTCCAGGCTCCTCCTCCTTGTCATCAAAGCCCTTGTCCTGCTCTACAGGCTCCTCCTCCTGGTCATCAACTCTTTTGGCTGCCTCTCCAGCCTCCCCATCCTTCTCATCAATGCCCACGGCCCCCTCTCCAGGCTCCTCCTTGTTGTCCTCAAGACCCGTGTCTGCCTCTTCAGCCTCCCCCTCCTTCTCATCAACACCCTCAGCCACCTCTCCATTCTCTTCCTTATCAACAACGCCCTTGTCCTGTTCTCCAGGCTCCTCCTCCTTGTCACCAGTGTCCTCAGCTGCCTCTCCAGGTTCCTCCTCCTTGTCATCAACACCATTGTCCTGCTCTTCAGGCTCCTCCTCCTTGTCATCAATGTCCTTGCTCTGCTCTCCATGGTCCTCCTCCTGGTCATCAATGCCCTCGGCTGCCTCTCCAGGAGAATCCTCCTTGTCCTCTTTTGGCCGCCTCTCCAGCCTCCCCATCCTTCTCATCAATGCCCTCAGCCACCTCTCCAGGCTCCACCTCCTTGTCATCAATGCCCTCAGCTGCCTCTCTAGCCTCCCTGTCCTTCTCATCAATGCCCTTGGCCCCTTTTCCAGGCTCCTCCTTCTTGTCATCAAGACCCGTGTCTGCCTCTCCAGGCTCCTGCTCCTTGTCATCAATGTCCTCTGCCACCTCTCCAGGCTCCTCCTCCTTGTCATCAGTGTCCTTGGCTGCCTCTCCAAGTCCCTCCTCCTTGTCATCAACACCCTTGGCTGCCTCTCCAGACTCCTCGTTCTTGTCATCAAGACCCTTGTCTGCCTCTCCAGGCTACTCCTTGTCATCAACGCCCTTATTTGCCTCTCCAGCCTCCTCCTCCTTGTCACAAATGCCCTTGTCCTCCTCTCCAGGGTCCTCCTCTTTGTCATCAAAACACTCAGCCGCCTCTTCAGGCATCTCCTCCTTGTCATCCCTGTGCTTGTCCTCCTCTCCAAGCTTCTCCTCCTTGTCATCAATGACTTTGTCCTCCTCTCCATGTTTCTCCTCCTTGTTGTCATCCTCATGCTTGTCCTCATGCTTCTTGTCCTTATTTTTATCCTTGTCCTTGGCTGCTTCGCTGCTCATCTCATAACCTGGTGGGACACCCAGAGGGGGTCTCAGACAACCCGGCGATGGAGGCACAGGGCCCATCTCTGCCCCACCCTCACTATGTAACCTGCAGCCAGCCCCTCACCCAAGGAGAAAAATCAACAGTTCTGAAGGTCTCTTCTAAGCCTTCAGCCCCATGCCGCAAGAGTCCCCCAGCTTCCTCAGAGTCACTCACTTTCCACAGGGAGATCAATATGATTCATCTTGGCCTGCAGATCCTGGTTCTTCTGGTTGGCGACTTGCAGGTGCTCCTGCAGGTGGAGAGGTGTGAGAAGGCCCAGGGTGGCCAGGCCCTCCCCCTCAGGCCCACTCCTGGCCCCTCCCTCACCTGGGCCATTTGCAACTCCTGGCGGTCAATCTCGGCCTCCGCCTTGCTCACAACTGACTCATGTTTTATCTGGTCTATGACCTGCACTTGCAGGAGCATTTCCTTGTGCAGCGCCTCCTTCTCCGAGACCAGATGCTGGTAGGTGGCCGCCTGCTGCTGGTAGGCAGCCAAGTACTGCTGCAGATAGGTCAAGTACTGGTCTTGTTCCTCCTGCAGACTCTGAGCCTCCTGGTTCTTCTGGTCCATCTGCAGGAAGACTCGGACATGAGGGCAGGTGGTGGCCTGCTTCCAGATCCCAAGCCCATAAATAGGGTGGCAGAGACACTGTCACTCATCTCATAACCTGGTGGAGCAGCCAGAGGCAACTACATACCGTGACCCTCTGGCTGCCCCACTCCTGACCTAAGTGACTACTCCCCTTGCCCAGAGCCCCATCTTGTCTTCACCCAAACTCACACCCCATCACTTTCTTTCCTATCACTTTACCTGTAGGCCACAGATGGGTGGAACAGGAGAGGGAACCGACCAACCACTACTGTTAGCTGCACACTAAATGCCCACTACTTTATATAAACAATTTGTTTTTTTTTTTTTGAGTTAGAGTCTCACTCCATAGCCCAGGCTGGAGGGCAGTGACACACTCATGGCCACCCCAGCATCGAATTGCTAGGTTCGAGTGATCCTTCCTCCTCAGCCTTCCAAGTATCCAGAAATACAGGCATACACTACAATGCACAGCTAATTTTTTATTTATTGTAGAGAAGTGGTCTCTCCAAGTTGCACAGGCTGGTGTTAAACCTGCAGACTCAGGCAATTCACTCGTTTCAGCCTCCCAATGTGCTGGGATGACAGGCTGAGCCACCGAGCCCAGCCTACATGCACTATCTCCTTTAAGCCCAACACCTCTATGAGGAAAATATTCACTTCCTTTTTTTTTGTTTTATTTTTAAGTTAAATTAAGTCTCACTCTGTGGCCCACTAAGGATGGCAGTGGCACGATCAGTTTCACTACAACCTTTACTGTGGGGGCTTAGGTGATCCTCATGAGCTGGGCCTACAGAAATGTGCCACCACATCTAGCTGATGTTTGGGTTTTTTTCTGTAAAGTCCAAGTCATACTATGCTGCACAGGATGATCTCACACTCCTAGGCTCAAGCAATCTTCCTGGGCTTAAACAGTCCTCCTGCCTTGGCCTCATAAAGTGCTGGAATTACAGGCATTAGCCCCCATGCCCAGGATAACTTCCTTTTATGTTAAGGAAACAAAGGCTTAGAATGCAGAACACTTGACTAGTGACCAGTAGAGCCGAAGCTGGAATCCAGCTTGAACCCAGGGAGCCTCCTAGTAACATTCTTTCCCTATTAGGGGGATTCCATGCCTCTAGCCAAAATGATCATGTCCAGACCTTGGAGAAACCCAGGAATACCCACCTCTCAAAGTTAGGAGAGATGGAGGCAAGAAACAGTCACAGGACTGCTCTGCAGGCCACTGGGGTTACGGGTCACCCAGGTGGGATCAACCTCTGTCCTGCCTGACACCTCCCCCCCAGGCTACTGCCCACATGCCACTCCTTCTCAAATGGGAAGGGTCACCATTTGGTTCAATTCTCTCTGATTGTCATGCAGCTGGCCCAACCTCTTGGCCAGCTCTTCCTTTTCTTGCTGCTTCGCATACAGTGCACTGCTGAGTTTGCTATTCTCACTCATCTGTACAGAAAAAAGCAATCAGTGCAGCAGTCAGCAAACACAGTGGGTGGAAACAAAACCTGGTGTCCACCTTCCACAGCACAGAAGTGTGGGGGGCAGACTAGAAGGCCATCCCTCCTCCCCAAAGTTCAGAGCAGGACTCTGGCTCACATGGTGCCTTTGAGGGTACCAGTTCAAGGGAGGGCTCTGAGGGCAGGGATGAGGGCAGGCAGCCAGGGATGGTGCACCAGTTTTGTGAGTTCATTGTCCATCAGATCCAGCAGATCCTTGAGCAGGTCGTTCTGGAGGAGCAAGCGGCTGATGCTGCTGCGGTCACTCAGGATGGTCTCCAGCACCTGTCTGTGCTGCTTCGCTTGCTCTTCCCAGTGCGTGGCAGCCCACTCCAGATCCAGCAGCCACTCCTCATTCTCCTGGTTCAGGTGACTCAAACTCCCATTTTCAGCATGTGGGCCTGTCCTTCCAGGCTCTCCAGTTCTGCCTGCAGCCACTGAGTCTCTGCTTGTAGCTGCTGTTCTACCTCAGAGGGCCCTGCTGGGGACTCCAGATGGCAGGATTCAGCTGACAAAGGAAGCATGCGATAAGGGCCTCTGGATTCTCAAACACCCTCTTCTTGGTCCTCGGCTCCTAATCCAGGCACCTGACCCCAAACCTTGGCTTCCTAAGCTGGTATTCCTCACACCTGAACGATGGCCAATCTTTCAAGCCTTTTTTTTTTAAGAGTCAGGAGTGACCCAATCTGGAGGGCAGCAGCATGATCCACTGCAGTCTTAACCTCCTGGGTCCAGGTGAACCTTCAGCCTCAGTCTCCCAAGTAGCTGGTACTACAGGAATGAACACCACACCTGGGTGATTTTTTTTTTCTGTACAGATAAGTTCTTGCTATGCTGCCTAGGGTTGTCTCAAACTCCTGGGCTCAGTGCTTCTCTCATCTCAGCTTCCCAAAGTGCTGGAAATACATGCATGAGCCCTCATGCCTGCCCTCCAAGTTATTTTCAAGTAGAATTTGTTATGGTTTTATTCCCAAGACAACATGGACGACTGACAATAGGCACAGCCTGCTCGTTGCAGATGGAAACACTAAGATCACAGAGAAGACAAGACCTGCCATCTACTGGCACGAACTTTTTTCCATCTACCCAAAATCCATCCACCCACCGACCTTACTGAGCCTTTCCAGAATATTCCCACAGCCTCCAACACCCACTCTGCTCCTCACCCTCCCAGCCTCAGTTCACCTGTCTGCATATTCTGGTGAACAAATCTGTTCTGTGACTCCATCGGTCGCAGACAGCATTTGTTCTCCTGCATTGTGCTCACCTGCCCAAAGGATGGTGGGGGGAGTTGTGAGGGAGGGGCTGGTGGATGGACAGGCCGTGTCTCCCTGTTGCCCTACTACCACATAACCACATCAAGTGTCCACCTTTGGCGGTGCTCCACAGCAAGAGATGCCACATGTCCAGAAGACCAAGTGACTTGGGAGGGTCTAGGGGTCAAACCTCACCTGGCCTGACATCTTCTTCAAAGTTTCAAAGCTACCAATCTGGTCCAACATCATCTTACAGAGTAGGAAACTGAGGCCCAGGGGAGAAAGTGCTTTTTCTGTGATCACCCAGAAGCTGGTAACAAAGATGGGCTTAAACTATCTTTTCTAAATCCTAGTGCCCTTTCTTCTGCACATTCTGGGCACTTTTGCTGCTTCCTAGAGGGACAGCTTGATGGCAAGTGACTGTTCTCACTAGACTGGCTTCCCCTTGAGGCTTGGAATTAGGAAAATCAAATAGCCACTGTTGACACCAGGCCCCATACCAGTGACTGAATAAAAACAAATTCAAATTCTCATTGAAACTTCTTTAGTATGAGAAACACATTATTACCCCATTTTACAGATGGGAAAACAGAGGCCCAAAGAGTGCAACGAATTTGCTCTCAATCCTATTACTAGGGGAGGGAGAGCTAGGATTCTAACCCAGCTTTTTATTTTATTTTTAGAGAGATGGGGTCTTGCTGTGTTGCCCAGACTTGTCTAGAACTCCTAATTCAAGGTTTCCTCCCACCTTGGCCTCCCAAGGTGCTGGGATTACAGGCATGAGCCACCACACCAGCCGAACCCTGGATTAGGTTAGCCAACAATACCCAACAATTCTTCCTCAATCTTTTCACCCACCACCTTCCATTGCCCTGTGAGCCCCCTATTCCCGGGAGCCTGATCAGCCAAGACTCACATCCTCAGGTAGCAGGCAACTGCCAGAAGTGGTCTGAGGGCTGGTGCCATTTTTTACTTTTTGCCTTCTCTTTGCTCCTACAGGAACAGCAGGGATGTGTTTCTGCTGATACTCCTTTAACTGTGAACAGGAAAAGCAGTATGAGAACTATAGGGCCCTTTATTCACATCCTACCTGAGAGCTTTGTTTTATTTTGTTTGCTTCTTGTTTTGGAGTCAGTGTCTCACTATGCCACCCAGGCTTCAGTGCGGTGGCACCCTCATGGCTACTGCAGCTTTAACCTTCTGGGCTCAGGTGATT
This sequence comes from Carlito syrichta, assembly GCF_000164805.1. Classification (NCBI taxonomy): domain Eukaryota; kingdom Metazoa; phylum Chordata; class Mammalia; order Primates; family Tarsiidae; genus Carlito; species Carlito syrichta. The sequence goes on from NW_007169968.1 coordinate 24,137, forward strand.
CTTCCACCGCAGTCTCCCAAGTGGCTGGGACCATAGGCATGCACCACCACATCTGGCTACTCTTATTTTCTGTAGAGATGAGGTCTCACTATGTTACCCTGGCTGGTCTCAAAATTCTGGGCTAAAAGGATCCTCTCGTCTTGCCCTCCCCCCCAAGTGCTAGGATTACAGGTGAGCCACCATGCCTGAGCACATAACATGACCTCATGTCTACACAAAAGAAAAAATTAGCCAGGTGTGGTGGTGTGAGCCTGTTGTCCCAGCTACTCAGCAGACGGTGGTAGAAGGGTTTTCTAAGCCCAGGAGGTCAAGGCTGTAGTGATCATGCCATTGCACTCCAGCCTGGGCAACAGAGATAGATCTCAACTCAAATAATAATTTTAAAAAAAACAATACTGTAATCCCAGTACCTTGGGAGGCAGAGGCAAGAGGATTGCCTGAGCCCAGAATTTCAAGACAAGCGTTGGCAACTTGGCGAGACCTCATCTCTACAATAAATCAAAAAAAGCAGCGGGTGCGGTGGCTTGCGCCTGTGGTTCCAGAGTGAGACAACTCAAAAAACCCCTAAAAATCTGTGAGGCATTCCCCACCCCCCGCTGTCTGATCACCGACCACTCTGGAGCCCTGGGGTCTGAGGCTCCCGAGAGGTGGGGGTCAATGGTGTAAGAGGGCCCAGGGCCCTTTCTGTTATATCTGTTAAATAGAGGTGTAGGGAGGAGGGGCCACAACCAGAGAAACCAGAAAGGGGGTGAGAAAATCCAGTAATCTGGGTCCTAATATCAAGGACCGTGCTGGCGGCAGTTATCACTCCCGAGTGGGAGTGTGAGGTATCCACATTCCACTCAATCGCATCGATCCCCGACCCCAGGTGGCCACCCCAGGTGGGGGGAAGGGATCGCAGGGCCAGGACCCAGTTCTTGGAGACAGGAGCCCTGGGATCCCCTGACTGGGACAGTAAGAGAGGGCCAGGTTCGGAGGGGGGAACCCGGGAGTCACCTGCCCAAGTCTCCCGGGGTGACTGGTAAGGGCAGAGGCTGGGCTGCTGAGGGGGCGGGACTGCCTGAAAAGATCGTGGTTGGGGGAGCACAGGGGTGCCCAGGGGCTAGCCCGTGTGCCTCAGGAGTGGCACAGACTCGATCACAGGCCCCCGTCGGAGGGCGATCAGGCTGGGTCGGGCGCCAAGACCCCGCGGGTTTACCTTCATTTTGGCCTGAGCCAATCTGTTCCGTGGGGTTTCTTCCGACATCACGGGAAAGGGGGGGCCAGAAGGGGGATAAGGGGAGGGCCACATCACCGTGATCTCGGCAACCACTAGGAAACTATTTCCAATGGCCACCGCGCAGCTGTGAGTGTGCACCAGAATAGGTCGTGCCAAGGCTATATGTAGGCAACCAACGTGGAATGTGGAGGGTGTGGCACGATTTCTCTCATCCCATTGGTCAACCAGGATGACAGGTACAGAGAGAGGCGTGGCCAGGCCCTGAGGCTAGAGTGGAGTCACAATGAAAGCTGCCTGCTGCGGCCAGCGCGGGTCCTCTCGCGCCAGATGCGCGCGCAACTTTCTGGGCGACCCTTAGTGTCTCCCTCACGGTTTCCGGTACCCGGGAGATCTGAGATGCCGCTCTCAGGCCCCCGCCCTGGGCCCTCTTACGTCACTGACCACCACCGCCCCGGAGCCTCAGACCCCAGGGCTAAGGAGTGGTTGGTAGAACAGACAGCAAGGGGGGAAATGCCTCACTACACAACCCCTGCCTCCGACATCCCTGCCACAGACTTTGTCCCGCAAGTCACCTCCAGGGAACTCCGTCCCGTCCTCCAGGGGCTGCTTCTCTCAGAGCGCCCCCCGCCTCCTGACCCGGAAGTGTTTCCGCCCCGTCCCAGCCCGATCCAGTGTCTGTCGCCCCGTTTCGCTGCTCCTGCTCCCTGGCCCCACGGTGCCCCTTTCCTCCGGGAGTGGGCTGTGGGTCCAAGCCGCCTTTCCCTCGCATTCTTCTCCAGGACGGAACCGGACGACCCGCGTGGCCGAGGGGCCTTCCGATCCTCTGTATGTCTGGGCCCAACCCGGAAAGTCACTGCCTCCCCGCCCCGCTCTCCATCCCGACAGCAGCCCACCCGATCGGCCCTCTTCAGGGTCTTCCGCTATGTTCTTGGGCTGATCTCCAGCTCCTGGGCTCAGGCACTCCTCCTGCCTCGGCCTCCGCAAGTGCTGGGATAACAGGCGTGAGCCGCCATGCCTGGCATTTTCGGGTTTTTGAGACAGGGTCTCATTCTGTCACCCATGCTGGAGTGCGTGGCACAACCCTGGCTCCATGCAGCCTCGACCTCTTGGGCTCAAGCAAAAATCTGTGTTGGCCAGCTGCGGTGGCTCATGCCTGTAACCCCAGCACTTTGGGAGGCCGAGGCAGGAGGATTGCTTGAGCCCAGGAGTTCGAGACCAGCCCAAGCAACAGAGAGAGACCTCGTCTCAACAGCAAATCAGCTGGATGTGGTGGCGGTCACCTGTAGTCTGAGCCTTTCAGGAGGCTGACGTGGAAGGACCATTGGAGCCCAGGAGGTTGAGGCTGCAATGAGCTGTGATCGTGTCAGTGCACTCCAGTCTGGGCGACAGTGAGATCTCAGCTCAAAAACAGGTGTGTTTTCATCCTTATGACTGCTTTTTAATTACAAAAGTCATAAATACTCAATAAAACATTTTATAGGTAATTAAAGTACAAGTATCCCTCCATTCACTCTTCCTCAGCCCAGTCACTCTCAAAAAATAGTCATTGTTAACAGTTTAATGGCTGGGTGCAGTGGTTCATGCCTGCAATCCCAGCATCTTGAGAAGCCAAGGCAGTAGATTTGTTTGAAGCCAGGAGTTTGAAACCAGCCTGGGAAACAGAGTAAGAGCTTGTCTTTACAAAATTTAAAAAAAAAATTAGCTAGGCATGGTGGCAGAAAGATCACCTGAGCCAAGCAGGCAGAGGCTGTGTTGCCCATGATCATGCCAATGCATTCCAGCAAGGGCAACAGAGTGAGTCTGACTCAAAATAAGTATATAAATAAATAAATAAATAAAACATAATCCCGGTGTGTGTCTTGTCTTTTTTCTCTAAACACTATAGTAGCTGACTCCTCAATTCCTGGTAACTTCTCATCTCCTGGCGACTTCCAGTTTCTACAAGGCAGAAATGCTTCATTTGTGGAATTAGAGACTCAGTGAAGTGTCTTTAGGTTCATAGGGAGCAAAGGGAATTGAGTCTGGACCCCTTGTGTTTGTCCACTTAGAAAGTCAGTCTTAACCAGGTGTGATGGCTCACACATGTAATCCCAGCAGTTTAGGAGGCAGAGTTGTAAGGATTGCCTGAGCCCATGGGTTCGAGACCAGCCTAGGTAATTTGGCGAGACCTCGTCTCTACAATAAATAAAAAATTACCCGGGTGATGACAAGGTGAGTCGTGGGTTACTGATCTTCAGAGGGCCAGGCTGGCAGAGTCAGGTTCAGACCCTACAGAGGCTTGGAGTGGAATGGACCACACAACAGTGAGGTGGCTTGGCAAGACTAGGGAGCTTGGGACTGAGTGCCCTGGAGAGGGTGGACAGGGGGCTGGATGCTCCTTCCAGACCCCATGGCCCAGCAGCCTTCCTGTTTTCTGCTCCAGGGCATGCTACCTCCCCTGTGGCTCCCACAAGTCCAAGACACAAGTCCAGCTGCAAGGCACCTGGTTAACCCCTGCACCCCAGTCCCCTAGACCTCTGCAGTCCAAGGGAAATGCCATGGCTGCCTCCAAGCTGAGGGACACTGAGCAAGGGTGCCCTGCAGAGTCACCACACAAAGCCCTCCCTGCCCACTAGAGCATGCAAGAACCCCCAGCCACCTTCTTCCTCTGTTGCTGGTCTCTTTTAAGAATGAGTCCTGTTGGCTTCCACAGCTGGATTCCAGAGGTGGCCAGAGAGCCCAGGGGGGACTGAGGGTGGGCTTGTGGTAACAAACACCAGCTGGCCAAGGAGTGGGGGAAGGGACCTTCTTCTTCCTGAAGGGGCTGTTGAATGCTAGGGCCCTCTCAATAGGGGAGTGGGCCTCTGGGTGGGGGCCTGCATTTTGGGTTCTTGTCACTAGGTTCTTGTCTCCTCCAAATTAGCCCCAGGCAGGGACCCCAGCTTCCCAATTCAGGTGGAGCCCTCTGTCATCACCAGCAGGGATGCCAAGCCATCTGGACCTCATGATTCCAACCCTAGCCTCTCCCAGAGCACAAGGGACCCCTGGAAGGGATAGAGTGTGGGTGTGGGGTGGCTTCTTGCCTGTCATCCTGGGAGGTCCCACAGACACATTTGGTTTTATTATTTGTTTAATTACCTCAGTATAGAGGTAATTAAAGTAGAAATAACTACCAGCATGGGGCTTGTGCTCCTGTGCTGAGGACTCTTGCATGGGGCCAGGTGGACCATGTGACCTGGGACTGAGGACCTGAGATGGCTACTCTTAGGGAAAGGGAGGCTGTAACCGAAAGGAGTCCCTTGTCTTTCTACCTGGGCATTGGGTCTTTCTTGAGTTTTTGTGTACATTTGAGTTTATCAGCTCCGAATAGTGTATGTGAGTGTATGTGTTTGTGTGGGGGTGTGTTGTAGATTGTGTGTGGATGTCTTATAGTTGAATGCGCTTGGGTTTTGGGCATCTAGGTGTTTTGGAACATGTGGGTGTGCATTTGTATCCGGGGGTGGGAGTGGAATGTATGCTCTTGTGGTGGGACTCTGGGTGTGTGTGTCTGTGCTTGAGGTACCAGTAGAGGTGGGGAAGATGAGGGAAGGTATGATTGGGAAGTTGAGGATATTTGGCTGCATTTGGGCTGTGAGGATGGGAGGTGTTCGACTGTGAGGTATGTGTGTCTGGCTGTGTGTGCATGCACTTGTGATGTGCATATGTGTGATTGGAGCATGGATTCTAGAGTGATGGCGTAGGTGTGCTACTGCATTGTGAGTTTAAGGGTGCATGTGTGTTGAGTGTGAGTAGACTTTTGACCTTGGACAAATGGGGACATGGAGGTGGTCCAGACTGGGGGGAGGGTGGTCTGACCCTCTCCTCCACCTGGCCTCTAGTCCTCAGGATTTTGGGGTGAAGGAGGCCCTCTGGGCAGACAGGCAGCTGCCTACATCCCCAGCCCCCACTGATTCCCCATTTCTCCAATTTCCACCACCCTCCTCCATCACCCACACACACACATCAGGGTGGCACTCCCATTCCTTTGTTCCTCTTCCTGGCCCACCCTGTGTCCCCCAAGCCCCCTTCTCCAGGTTCTGGTCCTGAGATGATGGGTGAAGGTCAGTCCAGCTGTTCAGTCACTGCGCCAAGGGTCTAACCCAGCCTAGCCTAAGCAATATGCAGACTACTGTGTGATTTGGGAGTCTTGAACAGGAAGTCCAAACACTGGGTAGAAGGAGTGGAGTTGTCCTCTGGTCCATCCAGACAGCATTGTCCGTTCATCCAGTGGGAGCTCCGACACATCCCCTGGAGAGCCAAGGACCCCCAGCCCTAGCCCTGGTGTCCTCCCAGCCCAGGCAGCCCATGATTCCCTTTCAGCTCCCAGCTTTACTTTTGCCTCCTTTAATGTGCCTGGGGTATCTAGGAGCCAGGGCTGAATAGAAGGGACCTGGGGAGGGGCTGGTCAGCAGGAAGGGAGGATGTGGGAGAGGAGGCCATTCCTACCTGGGGTCCAACCTGAAGCAGGGCTTCCCTCCAACGGTTCCAGATGTTCCCTGGCTGTGTATATGTAACTTTCTCCTCTCCTCTCCCAGCCACCACTGGCTCTGGGAAGGAGATGGGGATTGAGAGAAATCAGAGGGCAGAAAACCCATGAGTTATTAGGGTTAGCATTCCCTTTTCAACTCACCCATGCCAGCATCTGTTGTTTTTTGACTTATCAGTGATAGCCATCCTTAATGGGGTAGGTGGTTTCTCTTTGCAGGTTTGATTTGCATTTCTCTGATTATTAGTGAAGCTGAGCATATGTACCACATTTTCTTTATCCTTGTTTTCTCGGCTATTATTAAATAGAAGAAAAAAAAAGATGTTGACAAGAGTGCAGAGAAAAGGGAACATTTGTACACTGTTGGTGGGGATGTAAGCTAGTTCAACCCCCTGAAAAGCAAACCAAGAGGAGACGGGTGTCCAACAGCCCCAGAGAAAGGCAAGAGATCTGGCTCACCATGGCCACTTGGCTATCCATTTGCTCTGGGGCGATCAGCATGAGTTGAGGAGGTTTCTCATCCTCTTCCTTGTCCTTGTGTTTCTCCTCCTCATCCTTATTTTCATCCTTGTGCTCGACCTCCTCCCCATCTCCCAATTTATAACCTGGTGGGCAGCCAGAGGGATCCTCAGAAAACCCAGCAAGGAAGGCAGACGGGCTACCTCTTCTCCCATGCACAGTATGTAACCCAGAGCTGGCCCCTCCCTCAAGAAGAGTGATCAGCTATTCCAAAGGACTCTTCTAAGCCCCCAGTCTCATGCTGATAAAAGTGCCCCGGTCTCACTCTCTGTCACCAGAAAGAACCATAAAGTTCATCTGGGCCTGTAGGTCCTGGTTCTGCTGGTCGGCAGCTTCCCGACATCCCTGTGGGTGGGAGAGGAGTGAGAAGGACCAAAGTGGCCACGTCCTCCCCCTCAGGCTGGCCCCAGCACCTCCCTCACCTGGGTCATAGCAACTCCTAGTGGGCCATCTCAGCCTCAGCCTTGCCTTGGACTTCCTCATGCTCTAGCTGGTCCATGAGCTGGACCTGCAGCAGCCACTGCTTGTGCACCACCTCCCTCTCATTGATCACCTTTTCACAGGTGGCCACCTGCTGCTTGCAGGCAACCCTGGACAGCTGCAGATGGGACAAATACTGGCCTCCTGGTTCTTGCAGGCTCTGAGCCTCCTGCTGCTTAAATTTCACTTGCAGGAAGACCCCAGGTGTGAGGTCAGGCAATGGTCTGCTTCCAGATCCCAAGCCCATAAATAGGGTGGCAGAGACCCTGTGTACCCATGTTCCTTGCTCCTGGCCTAAGTGACTGTGCCCTTGCCCAGAACCCCATGGCCCCATCACTCAACCTCTCACCCCATCACCTTATTTCCAACCACTTTAACGTTAGGTCACAGATGGATGGAACAGCAGAGGGAGTCAGTCAATATCTACCTGCTAGCTGCACACTAAATGCCCACTACTTTGCATGCATTACCTTATTTAACCTCAACACCTCTGTGAAGAGAATGCTTTTTTTTTTAAGTGGGGGTCTCACTCTGTTACCCAGAATGTAGTGCAGTGGTACACTCATGACTCACAGAAACCTTGACCTTCTTGTCTCAGCTGATCCTCCAGAGCCGGAACTACTGGCATGCGCTTCCATGCCAGGTTACTTTTTTGATGTATTGTAAGAAGTTGAGCTATGTAGCCCAGATGGTCCCAAACCTCTGATTTCAGGCAATGCTCTAGGCTTTGCCTCCCAAAGTGCTGGGATTATATTGTGAGCCACTATGCCTTGCCTTTTTGTTTGTTTTGTTTTGTTTTAATTTTGTTTTATTACAGAGATGTGGGGTACAAGTGAGGATTAACTTCATAAGTAGGCTGCATGCAGGTGAAGTTTGATCTTCTAGGTAGCCCTCACTACTTCGAGTACTGGACCAGGTACGCTTTGTGTTGTCATGTATCCCCCATCCTCCTCCCCCTAATGGTGTCCAGTGACCACCAGTATCTCTCTTGTGCTAATGTGACTAATGTTGAGGGCCCACCTGTGAGTGAGAACATGTGGTATTCAGTTATTTCTGTGATAGATCACTTAGTATGATGGTCTGCAGCTCCACCCAATTTACTACCCAAGTCTATGATTTTGTGTTTCTCCAAGGATAAATAATTATCCATCATGTATATATACCACATTCTTTTATCCAGTCCACTTTCAATGTTTCTTTTTATCTTCTATATACTGCAATTGTGATTTTTTCTTGGTAATCTGCTAAAGTTAGGATTTAGCCTCCTGTAGGTGTGATGTTAGGTGGTTTACTTGTAATCTTTCTATTATCTTGATGTATACATGCAATGCTATGAATTTCCTTCTTGACATTGCTTTCATGGCATCCCAGAGATTCTGACGTGTCTTTGTTTCATGTGTTTTCAGACATCTTTATATTTGTCTTGATATCTGTGTTGACTCAGAAGTCATTCAGCAGTATGATTTTATTGTTCATGTCTTTTTGTATTCTGAGGGGATCTTGGTGGCAATATTTATTTTTATTCCACTGTGATCTGAGAACGTGCATGGTATAATTTTGATCTTTTGAAATGTGTTCACTCTTAATTTATGTGCAAGAATGTGATCAGTCTTAGAGTGTGTTCCATGTGCTGAAGAGTAAAATGTATATTGTGTAGATGTTGGGTGAAGTGTTTTATGGATGTCTGTCACATCGATTGACTTGGTGTCAAGTTGAGGTTCTAGATCTCCTTGTTGGTTTTCTGCTTTGTAATCTATCTAAAGCTGTTAGGTTTCCAACTATGGTTGTGTGAGAGTCAATGTCCTTTCTTAGCCTACTTAGTATTTGTTTTATAAAACCTGGTATTGCTGCATAGAGTGCATATAGGTTTCGGAAGAATATATCTTGGTAACTGATTGAGCCATTTACCATTTTGTAGTGTCCTTCCATGTCCATTTTAACTTTGGATGGTTTGAAGACGGCTTTGTCTGATATCAGAATTGCTACACTTGCCCTCTTCTGTTTTCCATTTGCCTGAAAAATTATTTTCCAGTCACCAACTTTGAGACTGTAGGTGTTCTTTTCAGTGAGATGAGTTTCCTGATGGCAGTAGGCTGTTGGATTATGATTCTTCATTTAGTTTGCTGCTCAGTCTCATCAGTGGCGCATTTATGCTATTCACGCTCAATTTCATTATTGAAATGTGAGAGTCGTCCCCTGTCATAGGGCTCTTAAGGGGTTGCTTTGTTTCCTTTTAACTTTTGTAATACATGTGTGTGTGCATTTTCATGTTTGTGAGTGTTCTGTATTCTCTGCTAATTCTGTGCTTGCCTGTGCTTTTGTGGTGAGTATGATCAGTCTTTTGTGTGTGTATTCTATGTTCCACACCTTCTTAAGCATCTCCTGGAGGGCTAGTTTGGAGGCAACATATTCTCTTAGGGACTGGATGTCTGGGAATTATTTTAGTTCTCCATCACTGATGAAGCTTAGCTTGGTTGGGCAGGAAACTCTTGGCTGGAATTTCTTCTCTTTAAGAATGTTAAAATCTTCCAAGTCGCTGTCTGCTCCAGGTTGCACAGTGAGGGTGGGGCAGAGATAGCCCCTCGGCCTCTCTTGCTGGGTTGTCTGAGGACCCCTCTGGCTCCCCACCCAGTTATGAATTGGGCGATGGGGAGGAGGCTGAGCACAAGGATAAAAATAAGGACAAGGAGAAGCAGCACAAGAATGAGGATGAGAATGAGAAGCCTCCTAAATTCACGCTGACCACCCCAGAGCAGCTGGATAGCCAAGAGACCATGGTGAGCCAGACCCGTTGCCTTTTCTGAGGTCCCCTGGACACCCTTAACCTCTTGGTGTTTCTGCCCTCTGATTCCTCACAATCCCCAATCCCTTCCCAGAGCCGTGGTCAGCCACTGCTGCACCTGTGAACAAAAGGTGCCCCCATGCAGGCCCAAGTGGGGGCTCCTCTCCATCTCCCTGCCAACTTTTCATCCTGTGCATTCCTCCCACAAATACTCACCCCTGTTGGCTGCAGGTGGCATCCTTTAATGTGGCTCTAGCCAGTGCTGAGGAGGAGTAGACATGGTTACTGGGACAGCTGAAGGAACGGAGAGTGTGCTGCCAGCACTTCGTCACACTGGCAGACCCGACCTGGAAGGTAGTGGGAGAGGTGACACCAGCCCCTGGGACCAGGGGTGAGCCTGTGATGTGGTGGAGCACCAGGCCCTCCAGGGGGCCATGTAGAATCTGCAGGTGAGGGAGTGTGTCTTCTGACAGGCCCAAGGAGGATGGGAAGGCAGGCTGCCATGGCCACCTGACTCTGGGTTCTGCCTCCAGAACCCCTTCATGGAAGTCATGGGGGAGAAGGCAGATATGAAGGAGCAGATGGTAGAGCTGGAGCTTGGCTGCATTCAGCTGCCTGGAGAGACTGACACTAAGGGTGAGTTGGGATGTTAGGGCCGTGGTGGGGAGCTGCCCAGAGATGGAGGTGCCAGCTTCTGAGCCCCTTAATCCCCAGGTGAATACATTGCCCTATTCTAGAACTAGAAGGTGGTGCTCACTCCCTCTGCAGATCTCTACGAGGTGGACCTTGCCGACAATGGGGAGCCTGCACAAGGAGAGGTGGGGGAGATCATGCAGCCATGCATGAGATCCAGAACCCTCCAGGAGCGCCCAGGCTTGGGCAACAATCCATGAACCCCATTTTTCTACCAGACTGACAAGAGTGGTGCAGTGAAGATTATGGTCATCTAGAGTTCTAAGAAGTGGGGCTGGCAGCTCTGCCCCCACCTTGTTTCTTCCTCTCTTACCCTCTAGAAGAGTTTAGTCTACTCTATGGTTGCAGGTTAACAATTTGAGCTCTGAGTATTTCTTGCTGTAACTTGCCCATCAGTTTTAAATTGTGCACAAAAATGGGACTTAATATCTAACCAGATGGAATCTCAGAAAACCTGGCCTGTCTTCTTTCAAACATGAAACTGGCTTCTGTGCTGAAGGGAGTCATTCTCCTTGACCATCCTCCCTTTCAGAGGACTGATTCCCACTAAACTGTGGCCTAGAGGTTTGTGTTTGGATCAGTGTGCTACTTGTGGGCAGGACTCCATAGTGCTTCACCACTGAGTTGTGTCCACCCTCTTATCTGTCATAGTTCTCTCTTTAGAGATCTATTACTTCCAAGAGGGCTCAAAATCAGCTCTCATACATGTTTCCTGAATCAGTCTTCTTTAGATTAAATTTGCTGGGGGAATCCCCATAAGACTGCTATATGTAATGGGTCAATCCTCCAGACACT
>NW_007169968.1:35411-40926 GCF_000164805.1 Carlito syrichta
CCCTCCCCCCTTGGGGGTAAGGAGAAAAGGCAATGGAGAGGGCCCTCTAGAATGCACCTCAGAATCAGATTTTTGGATCCCAAACTATTTTCCAGGCAGTGAAAACCAGCTCAGAATAAACCAGGGACTATCAACCTGAAGCAGAAGGTTTAAAACCCAGCAGAAATGTACCAGGATCACCAGAAAAGAAGCAAAAAGTTTGTGGTAATGAAGAGGACCTCTGCTGGCTCCTAGCTCCAGGTTCCAGTGACTCTTTCAGCATTCCTGAAGACTTGTGCAAGGCCCATTTTGGGGAGTGACGATTTGTTGATGAAAAAGTGCCAAACCATGTAAAATATTTTAATATGGTTTATTCTAAACCAAACTTCAAAACCTAGGTCTGTGATATGCATCCCCTGGAAGTTCTGAGAATATGAGCCCACCAGGTTTGAATGGTGGCTTGGTTATATACATTTTAGAAAGGCAGAAGTAGCCGGGCTCAGTGGCTCAGCCTGTAATCCCATGCTTTGGAAGACTGAGGTGAGTGGATTGCCTGAGCCCACAGGTTCAAGACCCGCCCGGGCAACTTGGCGAGACTTCATCTCTACAATAAATCAAAAAATTAGCCGGACATAGTACGCACCTGTACTTCCAGCTACTTGGAGGCTGAGGTGGAAGGATCACTGGAGCCCAGCAGGTCAAGGCTGCGGTGGCCAGGAGTGTGACACTGCACTCCAGTCTGGGCGACAGAGTGAGACTCCAACTCAAAAATAAAATAAATAACTCACTGCAGCCTCTACATCTTGAGCTCAGGTGTTCCTCCCACCTGAGCCTCTCTAGTAGCTGGGACTACAGGCAGGTTCGACCACGTTCAGCTGGTTTTTAAAAAAAATTTTTTGTAGAGATGGGAATCTCACTATCTTACCCAGGCTGTTCTCCAACTCCTGGACTCAAGAGATCCTCCTGCCTTGGCATCCCAAAGTGCTGGAATCAGCATGATCCACCACCTTCGCAGTTTGTGGTCTTTGTGATTTAGTAATTCAGTGCCTAAGACTGCCTCTGGCAAAAGCACAAAAGAAAATAAGGAAACATTAACAAGATATTTTATTTCAGCAGTTTGTTATGCTGACAGTTTTTGACTGAATATTTTTGTTTCTGTTTTTGTTTTGAGTCAGGGTCTCACTCTGTCACCAAGGCTGGAGTGCAGTGGCAGGTTCATGGCCACCCCAGCATTGATCTGCTAGATTCTGGTGATCCTTCCGCCTCAGCCTTCCAAGTAGCCAGAACAACAGGAAAATGCTACCATGTCTGGCTAAATTTTTTATTTATTGTAGAGATGAGGTCTCTCCAAGTTCCCCAGGCTGTTCTCAAACCCATGGGCTCAGGCAATCCCCTCACCTCGGCCTCCCAAAGTGCTGGAATTGCAGGCTTGAGCCACTGCACCTGGCTTTCAGCTTCAACTTAAAGCAACTTCTGAGGCACTATGAAAAAAGAGGTATTCGTTTTTTTATTTAAATGTGTTAATTGCTCATTTATCAAGAAAAAACTGTATCTTGGCCTATATAGTTACGTTTCTTAGTCCAGGAATACAGATAAGTGACAAACTTCTATGTTATTCAACCCATAGAAAGTCTTCATATTCCAAGATCATGTTGTACTCTGAAAAATACCAGCCTGATGTATCGCCTCCAAAAATTTCATGGAATCATGATTTCTGCAGAGTACTGCATATGTCTTCTTTGTTGCTTTAGCCACAGCTCTCCTACAGAGAGCTGCAGCCACCAGCATACAAGGAATGCTCCAACAACATGAACCTGTAGATGTTAGCTAGACGGTCACACATCTGTGGTTTCATCAGAGCACAGAAGCCATGGTAGTGATTTTGTCTTCGACAGGTGCCAACCTCAATGACAATGACCTTCCTGGTGGTTGGAGAAGTGGACAACCCAGGTGTATTTTTTAAAATCTGTATTATTGGTTGAGCAAGTTGGCTCATGCCTGCAATCATACAATTTGGCAGCCTGAGGTGAGAGTATTGCTTGAGTCTAGGAATTCAAGATCAGCCTGGACAACATGAGGATACCCCACCTCTACAAAAAAAATTTTTTTAATTAGGCAGGCATGGTGGTATACACCTGTAGTCCCAGCTGTTCAGGAGGCTGAGGCAGGAGGCCGTGTGAGCCCAGGAGTTTCAGGCTGCAGTGAACTTTGGTTATTCCACTGCACTCCAGCCTGAGTAATAGAGCAAGATCCTGTCTGCAAATTAAATAAGTAAATGTGTATTTTTGAAATTGTTGTGTTGCTAATTTATTTTTTCTATCCAAGTTTGGTTGAATCCAGGTGTCTGGAACCAGGGATCATGAGCCTGGTAGTATAGAACATCCCTATTGGACTTCCAGCAAGATGGCCACAGGGCAGCTTGGTCTATGAGACCTCCACAAAAGAGAACACAAACAGACTCTGGCTCTCTCCCCGGGGACTGCAGATCCCATCAGCAGCAGCCTGCTCTTCACACGGAGCTCAGTCATTGACACCACTGAAGCATCACAGTGATCCAGGTAGCTACTGCAGCTGCCACCGGCAGCCATTGCACATTGCACCACCCATGCCTGAGGCAATCCACACCTTCAGACCTTAAAGCCCCTGCAAGCAAGATCTGCTGAGATCACTGCTGTCACTACTACCACTGGGATGTCCTGCCAGGCTGTGAGTCTCCTCCTGTGTGCCTTGAGGCAGCGGCTTCCATTTCTGGCTTCTTTCCAGCTCCCTCCCCTGTGGGGTGAGCAGCTGAGAAAAAGGCCATCTGGAGCAGTGAGATAGCACCGGGTGCTGGAAATTCAAGGAACAACACCTAAAGGGGAAAAAAAGAAGCTTGATAAATAGTCACAGGCCAGATCTGAGTGGTGAACTGGGCAGTGGTGAAGTGAGTGGTACTCTAAACTGCCCTTCACAGCAGGCCAGGGGCAACTGACCCTAACGGTGAACAAATTTGCCAGCCTGAAAAGACAGCTAGAAATCAGATCTGGAAGGAAATTGGAATTAAACAAAAAGTCTCAGAATGTGCTTGATTGGTTCTGTGAGTTTACTGACTTGATTCTATTCCTTTTGTTTTGTTCCTTTTTTCTTTTTTCTTCTTTTATTTTCATCTCTCTGTAAACCATAACTTTGTATAGAGGAATAGTACACGAATAAGGAGATTGGTTGGCTTGTATGCTAGCATCATTGTATGTTTTAGAGGTTTTTTTGTTTGGGAGTTGGTTAGTTTGCAACCATGGTCTATTGTTTTTACCTGTTTCAGCTTTTGTCTCTCTCTCCATTTGTTGGTACACTCATCTGTTTTCTCCCTTACTCCTCTCTCCAACCTCCTCTTCCCCCCACTGTCTGCTCCATTCTCTTCCCTCTCTTAACCTCATTTTATTTCAGGGAGTAAACCTACAATCCCACTGCATGGAGAGATTCAAAGGCAGTGAGAAGTGGGTTTGAGATTATCCATACACCTGTCAGCAGATAAAAGGACCTGAACAGAGATTTTGAATCACAGCTTTCCCCTTAAGTAAATCTCAAAACTGAACAAAGGACCACTCCCAATCTACAATGCAACTACAGAATTGAAGAAAGTAAGAGGATATACATAAAGAAGAAAAGAAGATTAAACAAATAGAAGTAAAAACAACCCCTCTACCCCTGAATAACAGAATTAAAGAAGACAGTGACATGGAGGGAAGGAAAAAGTAGGGAGGAAAAAACTGCACAAATTAAGAAAAAACAAAAGAAGAATATAGGTCTCACATAAACACCTGGGAGGTCAGACACTGAGAAAACAGACTTCGGAACACTAAAAAAGAAGAGCCCCGAGAATGACTGGTCACATGCAATAAACCCAGACATCAAGACATTAACAAAGAGAATTTTAAAAATTGAGGAAAGACAAGAGGAAAATAGAAAGGAACTGATGACAGAAATAATGGCAGTAAAGAATACTGTGATGGAAATAAATAACAAACTGATAAGCATGGGAAGTACAATTAGCCAAGCAGAAGAAAGAATCTCAGAGCTCAAAGACCAAAACATAGAACTAACCCAAACTGTCAAAAAACATAGAGAAGAAGCATAAAAAGACAGAACAAAACCTTCAAGAGATGAATGATCAATTCAAAAGAAAAAAACCTAAGAGGAATTGGCTTCCCTGAGGCAGAGAGAGAAACAGAGTCCACACTGGAAGAAACATTTCATGAAATCATTCAAGAAAACATCCTTCATCTCATCAGTGATGCAAAAATTCAAACACAAGAGATTCAGAGAACCCCTGCAAGACAACAAATGAGAAGACCAAATCCCAGACACATAATAATTCACCTAAACAAAGTACGTATAAAAGAAAAAAATCCCAAAGGCAGCAAGAGAAAAGGTCAGACTACCTACCAAGGAAGACCAATTAAAATAGCAGCAGATTTATCTACAGAAACCCTCCAGGCTAGGAGAGCTTGGAGCCCTATCTTCAAAGTTCTAAAAGATAAACAATTTCAACCGAGAATAACCTACCCAGCCAAGCTAAGCTTCATCAGGGAGGGAGAATTGAAATCTTTCCAAGACATCCAATCCCTAAGAACCTACACTGCCACCAGACCACCTCTACAAGAAACACTTAAGAAAGTATTGAACACAGAAGAAAAGGAAAAAAGAACAACAATGTACAAGAGTACAGGCAAAAGATTAAAAACACACATGAACCGACTCTAAAACCAAAAGAAAGACAACACACAAACAGGAAGAACAACAACTCTGTAAGATGTTATGACAGGGAACAAATCTCACATTTCAATAATTAGCTTGAACATGAACGGACTAAATGCACCACTGAAAAGACACAGAATGTGAAAATGGATGAAATATCACCAGACAACAATTTATTGCCTTCAAGAGACTCACCTCACTAGAAAGGACATGCAGAGACTCAAAGCAAGAAGATGGGGAAAAAATTTTCAGGTGAACAGAACACAAAAGAAAGGAGGAGTCATGATCTTAATCTCAGACAAAATACCCTTTAAGCTATCAAAAATTTAAAAAGATACAGAAGGCCACTACAAAATGACAAAGGTTCAATCCATCAACAAGAAATATCCATCCTAAACATATATGCACCCAACATAGTAGCACCAACTTACAAAAAGCAGCTTCAGGTAAACTAAAATAAGATATTGACTCAAACACCATCATAGCAGGAGACTTCAATACCCCATTCAAAACCTTAGACAGATGATCAGGACAAAAAATCAACAATGAGGTCCAAAACCTCAATTAAACCTCCTAGACCAAATAGACTTAATTGATACCTACAGAACACTACATCCAAAGACCACAGAATATACATTCTACTCATCACCACACAGAACGTACTCTAAGATCAACCACATACTTGGCCATAAATCAAGCATAAGCAAATTTAAAAGGACTGAAATTTTACCATGCACCTTTTTGGACCACAGTGGAATAAAAATAAACATTAACATCAACAAGGTCCCCCCAAAACCTACAA